>NC_135228.1:18671270-18868770 GCF_052324685.1 Brachyhypopomus gauderio | reverse complement strand
GCAGGAACCTCCACCAGCTCTGTGCTGCCTGTGTGAGCAGGAACCTCCACCAGCTCTGTGCTGCCTGTGTGAGCAGGAACCTCCACCAGCTCTGTGCTGCCTGTGTGAGCAGGAACCTCCACCAGCTCTGTGCTGCCTGTTTGAGAGCAGGAACCTCCACCAGCTCTGTGCTGCCTGTGTGAGCAGGAACCACCACCAGCTCTGTGCTGCCTGTGTGAGCAGGAACCTCCACCAGCTCTGTGCCTGCCTGTGTGAGCAGGAACCTCCACCAGCTCTGTGCTGCCTGTGTGAGCAGGAACCACCACCAGCTCTGTGCTGCCTGTGTGAGCAGGAACCTCCACCAGCTCTGTGCTGCCTGTGTGAGCAGGAACCTCCACCAGCTCTGTGCTGCCTGTGTGAGCAGGAACCTCCACCAGCTCTGTGCTGCCTGTTTGAGAGCAGGAACCTCCACCAGCTCTGTGCTGCAGTGCTGCTTCTAGCCACTTTGAACTGGTGTCCATATTAATCAATATGCCTCTTTAATCCAGCTGCAGACAGAAATTTCTTTTTGCTGCTGGTTATTCACATAAACGCATTACTGTCTGGCTGTTTTTAATTCACTTGCACTGAGCATTTCATCAGTATGCAGGATCGATATGTTTTGTTTTTGTTTTGTTTTTTTCTGGAAAGAGCATCTGATTTTAAAGCAGTATGTAGAGCAAACATTTTTTTTCCTCCCATGATAAGCAGATTATGAAACAAATTACATTTCGGAGTCTCATTGGTGTACAGTTTGCCCTTGTGACCTTGGCACTTGGGATTTTTCCATGGCATTTACTAAACAACACAATCCTCCTCCTCTTCCTTGGAGTAGAGATGAAGAAATGAAGGTCATGAACTGATGAAAATGAGCTCCGTGCATTGTGCAAGCTAGTAGATGGTGTTGTGTCCCCACTGCAATGTATGCAGTTCAGAGAGCTGTCTGGATCATGTGTCTCTGCACGTGTGTGTGTGTGTGTGTGTGTGTGTGTGTGTGTGTGTGTGTGTGTGTGTGTGTGTGTGTGTGTGTGTGTGTGTGTGTGTTACTGAGCGCACATGGGGAGGAGACACACGTAATTCTCCCAGTAGAGCTTGGCCACTAAAGCCAGTCAGTTCATCAGTCGTAGGGGCTTTCACGAGTGCAGAGCTTGAATTTCCCGTCCCCCGCACCACGTCTGGGTGCTGCTGGGTGGGCGTGATGCCCTCGCTCGGCCCCCCGGGGGCAGACAGACGTGGGCACAGCGGCGTGGACGCGGGTGGCGGTGTTGCAGCAGTGTGGAACAGCGAGAGCGATGGAGACGCGGTGTCCAGTCACGTCGTGTTCGCTGGTGAAAGGGGGAGCGAAAACTCGCGCCTCTCCCTTAATGAGAGCGCAGCGCCCCGTAACGCTGCTTCCCCCGCACAATCACAAGTGGCGTGAAGAGAAAAGAGCCGAGAACTCTGTGAGAGGGAGGAGGGGCGGGGCGTGAGTTAGCCAGCACGTGTGTTGGCCAGCGCGAGTGTGCATGTGAGCACTCACAGTTCAGGCCATGCAGCGGCTGTATTCCCACACTGTGATGTTGTTAATTAGTGGGAGTCCTGCAAGCACCAGGGGCTTTGACGTGAAGGCCAGGCTCTCCCTGCGGTTTTCATGCCTCCGTCGCCACTGCCCACCCCTGCGTGTTCGGGCCCACGTGTGTGACGTGCGCCCCTGCGTGTTCCTGCCACGTGTGTGACGTGCGCCCCTGCGTGTTCCTGCCACGTGTGTGACGTGCGCCCCTGCGTGTTCCTGCCACGTGTGTGACGTGCGCCCCTGCGTGTTCCTGCCACGTGTGTGACGTGCGCCCCTGCGTGTTCCTGCCACGTGTGTCACGTGCGCCCCTGCGTGTTCGGCGCCATGTGTGTGACGTGCGCCCCTGCGTGTTCCTGCCACGTGTGTGACGTGCGCCCCTGCATGTTCCTGCCACGTGTGTGACGTGCGCCCCTGCGTGTTCCTGCCACGTGTGTCACGTGCGCCCCTGCGTGTTCGGGCCATGTGTGTGACGTGCGCCCCCTGCGTGTTCCTGCCACGTGTGTGACGTGCGCTCCCTGCGTGTTCCTGCCACGTGTGTGACGTGCACCCCTGCGTGTTTGGGCCACGTGCGCCCCTGCGTGTTCCTGCCACGTGTGGTCACGTGCGCCCCTGCGTGTTCGGGCCACGTGTGTGACGTGCGCCCCTGCGTGTTCCTGCCACGTGTGTGACGTGCACCCCTGCGTGTTTGGGCCACGTGCGCCCCTGCGTGTTCCTGCCACGTGTGTGACGTGCGCCCCTGCGTGTTCCTGCCACGTGTGTCACGTGCGCCCCTGCGTTTCCCTCCACAGCGGGCTACAACAACCTGGAGGTGGCGGAGTACCTGCTGGAGCACGGAGCAGACGTGAACGCGCAGGACAAGGGCGGCCTCATCCCTCTCCACAACGCCGCCTCCTACGGGGGTGAGTGTCAAATCACAACAGCAGGTGACCACAGAGGGGGCGGAGCTCGAGGAGGCGGGGCTCCAGGAGGCGGCCTGTGGGTGTGTGCTGCCACTGCATTAATGACACTGCCCAGCGGGGCCCAGCTACAGCTGCAGGCCCGCCCGCCTGTCGGTGCCTGCGTCTAAGCTGTTAGGACAGCCCGGGGCACTTGATTGGCTGGAAAAGGCCTTTTGGGAGGGGCCCACAACCCTGGCTCACATTGGCCTGGTGTGTGTTCCCACATAGCCACATAGACCTGCATGTGTTGGGGCTGGTACTGCTCAGCCAACACAGATGGCAGATCCACACAGAACAGAACAGCATAATGACTCGGACAAGCAGGCATCCCATCAGCCCTTGCACCATCCACCTTCCCACAGAACTGCTCGCCGTCACAAATCTGAAACATATTCTGAAATATCACTAACAATGTACAAAAAAAATGTTTAGAATAATGTGCTGAACATCTAAACTGGTTTGTGCCGTTAGTTGAGAGTGAAGAGTGATTTGTTATGAGCAGCTGTGATTAGAGTCTGTAGTAACTCACGTGCTCGTCTCCCCACAGCACGTGGACATAGCAGCCCTGCTCATCAAGTACAACACGTGCGTGAACGCCACGGACAAGTGGGCCTTCACGCCGCTGCACGAGGCCGCGCAGAAGGGCCGCACGCAGCTCTGCGCCCTGCTGCTGGCCCACGGCGCCGACCCGACCATGAAGAACCAGGAGGGCCAGACGCCGCTGGATCTCGCCACGGTAAATACCAGAGCGAGCCAGAGAGATGGAGCGGTAGAGAGAGTCGGGAGTGTGTGGCGTGAACGTCCCGGGTGTGTGTCGCACAGGCGGACGACATCCGGGCTCTGCTGATGGACGCCATGCCCCCCGACGCCCTGCCCAGCTGCTTCAAGCCCCAGGCCACGGTGGTGAGCGCGGCCGTCGTCTCGCCCGCCTCCACGCCCTCCTGCCTGTCCGCCGCCTCCAGCATCGACAACCTGGCCGGACCCCTGGGGGAGCTGGGGGCCAGCGCCGCACCGGGGCCCGCCGACGGGGCCGCCGGCACAGAGAGGAAAGAGGGAGAGAGTGAGTGCGGCCTACACACACACACACACACACACTGTGGAAGGCTAGTTCTAAAACAGCTTTTGTTGGTTTTTCTCTGTTTGTAGTCACCATTCTGGACATGAACATCAGTCAGTTCCTGAAGAGTCTGGGGTTGGAGCACCTGCGGGACATTTTCGAGCGGGAACAGGTGACAGTGCTAATGTCATGACATCACGGGCGTGGCTGTCCACGCCCCCCACTCCCTTCACAGCCATACCACGCCCCCTCTTCCTGCACTGGAGCCCTGCTTCATCTCTCTGTCCTTTGAACCGTGTGTGTGTGTGTGTGTGTGTGTGTGTGTGTGTGTGTGTGGGGAGCCGAGTAAGCTGACCCCTACTCCCTTACTTTGATTGATGGGCCCATGCTGCTGTTGTCTTGCTGGGCGGAGGGCTGATCATCATCGCCCTGAGCCTCCTCTTCCTCCTGTGTGTGTGAGGAGCAGTGGGGGTGGCGGGGGGGGCGCCTGCTCATTTCCACATAGATGAAGAGGCGGAGGCCCCTGCAGTGGCCTGAGAGCGCCGCGTTAGTGGGGCAGCTGGAGGGGCTCTGATTGGGACACTGGCTTTCATCGCAGCGTTTAGGGCTCCCTCCTCCCCTCTCTCTCTCTCTCTCTCTCTCTCTCTCTCTCTCTCTCTCTCTCTATCTCTCTCTCTCTCTCTCTCTCTCTCTCTCTCTCTCTCTCTCCCTTTTTTCTGGATTTTTTCCCTGCCATTTCCCTTGCTTTCTTTCTTTCTCTCTCTCTCTCCTTGTATCTTTCTCTCCCTCTTTGTGTGTGTGTGTCTCTCTCTCTGTGTGTGTGTGTGTGTGTGTGTGTGTGTGTGTGTCTCTCATGACTCCAGAGGAGTGAAGGAGCAGCATTTAGTCAGAGAGAACCTTTTTGCTGGGAGTCTCAGTTCACTGCTCAGACATCATCAGTACACACACACACACACACCTCTGCATGGCTCTGCCTCTGCCTTCAGCAGGCCTTTGGGTTTGTAGCGGGCCGGTGCCTGGGGCGTGTGGGCGTCTGCCCCTGCTGAGTGAGGAGGAGCAGGGAGCAGGCCGAGCGCTCCAGGGCTAACGGCCTGTGGCAGCCCCATCATGGCCGTACTCCACCATCAATAAATGGGCCATTGAAATAGGAAGTGTGTGAGGGAGAGCCATGCAGACTGACAGCTCGGGGTGCTGGGTGAATAGCAGCACTACAGGAGGGAGGGGGGCATTAGCCTCCTGCTGCTACCTCATCTGCCTCCACACATCTCCTCTTCCGTCTGCACACGCCTACACACTCTCATCCCTGACTACAGCAGCCATTACCAGCTCTGTGTGTGTGTGTGTGTGTGTGTGTGTGTGTGTGTGGGAGAAGTTTTTATATTGAGCTGGCTATGATTAAGGAATGTGTTCTGAGTCATACGTTCTAATACTTGGCCCATAATCTGCGAGTTGATCATCTTTTGTAGGAGGTTTTTGTGGTTGCGTGCAGGTCGGGGTCATGGACTTTGACAGGACAGTGGCTGGGCTTGTTCTGATTGGCTGTGCGTTCCCTGCGTAGATCACCCTGGACGTGCTGGCTGACATGGGCCACGAGGAGCTGAAGGAGATCGGCATCAACGCCTACGGCCACCGCCACAAACTCATCAAGGGCATCGAGAGACTGTTGGGAGGCCAGCAAGGTCAGCTGGGCCCGCTCAGACCCGACCCGCTCACACACCACTGCAGGAACCACTGAAACGAGCGTGTGTGTGTGTGTGTGTGTGTGTGTCCACCATGGCAGGTGCCAATCCGTACCTGACGTTCCACTGTGCGAGTCAGGGCACCATCCTGGTGGACCTGGCCCCCGATGATAAGGAGTTTCAGTCGGTGGAGGAGGAGGTGAGGGGGGCGAGTGGAGCTACACCTGCTCACGCCTCCAACAGCTACAGCTGCTCTCACGTACCCTGCAGTCCATGTTTGAAAGCCCTTTTGGGTGTGTGTGTGTGTGTGTTTCAGCTGCAGAGCACCATCAGGGAGCACAGGGATGGGGGCAATGCAGGGGGAGTCTTCAGCAGGTACAACATCCTGAAGGTAAGAGCTCAACCTGGGGCTGCGCAAGACCAAACATGCACCAAGCTCCATCAGGTGTGGGGGCTCCAGGCATCGCTGACAGGCGGCTTGTGTCTGAGCCTTTGTGTGTGTGTGTGTGTGTGTGTGTGTGTGTGTGTGTGTGTGTGTGTGTGTGTGTGTGTGTGTGTGTGTGTGTGTGTGTGTGTGTGTGTGTGTGTGTGTGTGTGTGTGTGTGTGTGTGTGTGTAGATCCAGAAGGTGGTGAATAAGAAGCTGCGTGAGAGATATGCACACAGGCAGAAGGAGATCGCAGACGAGAACCACAACCACCATAACGAGCGCATGTTGTTCCACGGTACGCTCACAGCACATGTAGCCCCGCCCCTCACTCCCCCGCAGCTCCGCCCCTCACCCTCCCGCAGCTCCGCCCCTCACCCTCCCGCAGCTCCGCCCCTCACCCCCCCGCAGCTCCGCCCCTCACCCCCCCCGCAGCTCCGCCCCTCACCCTCCCGCAGCTCCGCCCCTCACCCTCCCGCAGCTCTGCCCCTCACCCCCCCGCAGCTCCGCCCCTCACCCCCCCGCAGCTCCGTCCCTCACCCCCCCGCAGCTCCGCCCCTCACCCTCCCGCAGCCCCGCCCCTCACCCCCTGCAGCTCCGCCCCCCCCCCCCCCCCGCAGCTCCGTCCCTCACCCCCCCGCAGCTCCGCCCCTCACCCCCCTGCAGCTCCGCCCCTCACCCCCCTGCAGCTCCGCCCCTCACCCCCCTGCAGCTCCGCCCCTCACCCCCCCTGCAGCTCCGCATCACACCCCCGCTAGCAGACTCCTGCTGTGTGTCTTCCTCACAGACGTTGTGCCCTTTTCTCTTCCTCCTCGTCACCTGCTCCTTCACTCAAACCTGCCCCCCCTTTGCCCCCCCCCACAGGTTCTCCCTTCATTAACGCCATCATCCACAAAGGCTTCGACGAGAGACACGCCTACATCGGGGGCATGTTCGGCGCAGGCATCTATTTTGCGGAGAACTCCTCCAAGAGCAACCAGTACGTCTACGGGATCGGCGGCGGGACGGGCTGCCCGGCCCACAAGGACCGCTCCTGCTACGTCTGCCACAGGTACCGGCTCGCCCGGGCTCGGGCTTGCACCGCAGCGTTACGTCCAGCGGGTGGCACTGTGGCGCTCTGGTGATGTTGTGGCGCTGTGACTCCAGACAGATGCTGTTCTGCCGTGTGACCCTGGGCAAGTCGTTCCTCCAGTTCAGCGCCATGAAGATGGCCCACGCCCCTCCGGGACACCACTCGGTCATCGGGCGGCCCAGCGTCAACGGCCTGGCCTACGCCGAGTACGTCATCTACCGAGGAGAACAGGTGAGGCTTCCACCGTGACGTTTTAAGGCAGGCTAAGCAAACAGAGCTACAGCTGATGATGGTGGCTTGTGTGTCTCAGCGTTGTTTTGTAGTTCTCCTTGTATGATTTAAGCCATTTATATGTTGTAACTAACTAAAGTTGTTACTATGTTACCAAGTCTCTCTAGATCAGAGCATCTGTTAAATGTAAATATTTATGTAATATGTAAATATTATAAATGTCAATGTTACATTTTACTGATAAACCTTCCTGTCTGGAACAGAAGGGCTTATGTTGTGTATTTGACCACAACCGTTCACTGGCTGTGCTCTTGTCCAGGCCTACCCAGAGTACCTCATCACATACCAGATCATGAAGCCGGAGACTACCGCACAGCCCCCAGCAGCAGCAGAGCAGAAGTCCTAGTGACTGGCTGGCCCGCCCCCGGCCCCTGGCTCCACCCCCTTTGTCACGGCCTCCTGCGCACAGCTTGGACTGTTACTCCAACACATGCCACACACTCACTCACTTTGCTTTCCGTTGTAGTCCCCCCCCCCCCCCCCCCCCTCAACACCTGGTAGAGTCGTGTTGGCATGTGCGCACTCTGACCCCGTACCCCTCTGCTGGGAGACGGGCCCAGGGGGTCAGGGATCAGAGGTCATGGCGGCAGCCGCAAATTTGAGGGCTAAGTGGAGGCGGACAGTGGAGGTTGGAGAGGACGCCAGCTTACCGCCTGCTGTTTATGATCATGGACGAATGACAACAAGTGACCTCTTTACCCCCCCTTCCCCTTAATACGGTTTTAATCCAGTCCCCCGACGAGCATTACACACCATGTAGCTTCATATGTTTCAGCCATTTTATTGTAATTTGTTGTTGTTGTTGTTGTTCTGAATGATTTTAAAGATGACGTACACTATGAGATGGACCACGCCACCATTGGCTCAGTAGGGACCTGCCATCTCTGTGAGCCGTTTCCCCTCCACGTTGCTCCTCGAAGCCATTCAGCTGCTCCTGTTGTGTCGTAACTGCGCTTCTCTTTTCTTATGAATTGTTACGAAAGCCTTAGAAAGGTTTCTGAGTGGGCGCAGGAGATGGATCACATGGAAACCTGTTCTCTTTAAAAAAAAAATAAGCCTTTAATAGTGAAATATAAATACCTTCATATGGGAGTGTTTGACTTTGCACAGGAAAACTGGTCAGAATTTTCAAGCTCATTATCATAGCAGAATCAGACACATCTGTTTTTTATCGACTTGCACTTTTAGACTGGATTTAAATTATTCTAAGAAGATTGATGTTAAATAGAAGCTGTCCTGTGTTGTTCTGGTTGTGTTACGCACAACGCCTTGGAGAACCTGGAGGTGCCGTTTACTGATGGAGAGTGGCTTCATTAGCACTGTATATGAAGTGGGAGCTCCTGTCCCTCCAGATCTGGCCTGTACCTGCGCGGCGGACTCTGGCTCTGCTCCTGGGATCACTCTTCATTTCCTCTGCGTTTATGGCCACATTAAGTGGCAGTTGGTTTTCCAGGCCTCCATTCCAGTAGATCCTCTTCGTTTGAGACCCAGTAACTTATCTCGTCTTTCTGATGCGTCAGCAGCTCTGGTCACAGAAGCCTGGTGGGGGGGGGTGTGGCTGGAGGTTTGCGTTGGGCCGTGTGCGCCCTGGCAACGCAGCCCGGATCAGCCTGGCTTTGGGCTACAGACAGTCCCGGCGCTGAAGCAGGGCTGGTCTCTGCACTGAAGTTAAGGCTCATGTTCTACTCGAGAGAGAGAGAGGCCTCAAACGTTGACACGCTGCTACTGCACAGTTCACCGCTCTTCTCCGTCTGGGGAGAGAGCTCACCACCACCACTGACCTGCTTCACCTCTTTCCTCTTTTTCCTCACCCATCTAATTGATTTCCTGTTTTTTTTTGTGTGTGCGTAATTTAACCATATCCTGCAATGGGCCGTTAAATTGCGGACTAATTGAACTCCCCTCAATCATGTAAACCAGTCTTAATTAAAATACATACGTCACATGTGCCTACTGTGTGGAGTTTTTCTTCTTCTCCTGGACTTGGTAGCAAGTTTCCACCTGTTTCTCTACAGGAAGGAGATCTGAGCTGATTCTGCTGAAGACAAGGTGTGAGGGTTGTGCAGCCAACTTCCTGAGAGCTGGGGGGGGGGGGGGGGGGGGGGGGTGTGTTTACATATTAGAGCCGTTATCAGCCTGACTGCACTACAGCAAAGAACAGGGCTGATAATCAGGGCTCTTGTTGTGAACAATATAGAGGAAGGATGTCATCACTGCCACCCATTCACCTTTACCACTTCACACGAAGCCAGTTTTATAGGTTGGCCAGTTTGAAAGGTACTGATAGGTTGACCATATAAATAGAATAGCAACTTGTTTTCTCTGTAGAAACTAGGGGTTCTGTATTATTCAGTATAATATAGTGTTATATTTTCAAATACTGAGTGCATTTCACTGCTGTTCCACCAGAGGGCTCTGTTGGATTTCCCAACATGCTCCTGTCATTTTCTCTTGGAAGAAATAAGGTTATGCTAATAACTCAATGGCTCATCTGCTGAATTTCAAGTTAATTCAAATTTTTTAATAAAACACACCAGTCTTTCAGTAAAGAACATTGTTATATTTAACAATGGAAGTGAAGGAATAAATAATTTACATATACAACAAAACAGTAAGGTTTAAAAATCGAACCCTTCGGAGTGATATTGCCAGGGGCAGTCAGACTAACATTTGAGTTGACAGGTACAATTAAAAAGTATTGCATTCTTCAATGATGTGATGACAAACCATGTAATTTACACAGACAAAATAAAGCTCCAATGAGTAACAAATGCACAGTAATTAGCTGCTGTCTCTACTCCACTCTTGCAAAACAAACCGGAACAAAATATTGCATCACTTAAATGTGCTCCATCAAATGTTTCCACATTCATCAGGAAATGAGGACGGGTAGAAAAATGTTTTAACCAATGTTCAAATAAGCTCCACTCATTAAAGAAGGCTAAGCAATTCAAATGTAGGTCCTCATGGAGAAGTGTGTGGTAACATCATAGAGGGGACGTTTAAGGTAATATGTACTCATAGGAAGGCCTTGGACAGTGGGCATGTCAGCTAATGCTAATTCTTAGGTTTTCTCCAGTGTAGTAGAACATGGGTGGAGGTGGTTGTGTGTCCTACCCACCCGAACATGTTTTGTAGTAACTAACAGAACTACACTTACAGAACAGAGTGGGATTACAGTGGCAAGACAAGTAACATGAGAATCTGAGTAGTCTCCAGAAATAAATATACGTACCACAATAAAAGAAGAAAAACCCTTCTGCACTGGAGATTTCCAGTGATCATCTGTAAGGCATACAGCAGAAACGAGACTGGGTCTGCTACTGTACAAATGAGCGAGAAACAAAAAGCATGATCACACAATGAGACCTTCGAACTCCACAGTACTGTGGTGAGGACGGGGAAGAGGGAGACGTTATTGCTGTCTTGTGGGAGTGGCGGAGAGTAGAACGTGTCTATTGCAGATCGAAATGCTTTCGTCACTTTGCAAGAGTCGCCCGTCGGTCTGCCTTTGATCTTCTGAACCTCCGGCGAAGGCAGTGCGCAGGACACACCTGCCCAGGTGAGTCAGCGAATGCTCCAGACCTTCTCTGTACAAGGCACTCACAAAAGGGGGAAAATAAAAACCACCAAACAACAAAAACCCCTTAAACGAAAGACACCCCCCCCCCCCCATGAAACCGCAGTGCCACCCGGACCCAGCTCTGTCCCTGCTACAGTCTTTCAACCAGTCCTTTTTCTGGCTGGAGGGGGGGGGGATGATTAATGGGAAGCCCAGAGTCCCAAAGCCAGCATCCAGCACCTGTCACAGCTGAAAGGCCTTCTGCTTTCCATCAGGAGGAGGAGGAGGTGCGGGCCACGTGTCCCAGGTCCTACCCCTCCTGTCGGACCAAACATACCACTTGCACAGCAGAGCTTTGGAAGAACCCTTAGCAAATGAAAGAGGTGCTCCGACCTCAAGGGTTAGTACACGTCACCGTTCTAACAGTTCTGTCCCAGTTAAATTGGTCAGCGATGGCCGTGAGACCAACCTCAACCCCCTTCTCCACTCAAACAGTTTGAATCTGAGGACCGAAACAATCAGGGATTCCTCGCTGGTCGACGAGGCTTCTGTGCGGCTGCTGCCCCCCCCCCCCCCCCCCACCTCCCCTCCCCTGTACTCAGTCAGGAGGCAACACTAAAGCACATGTCCAGTACGGGGTTGGGGTAGGTGTCCTCAGCAGCTGGGCGACGTGGTGATGGGACTCTGCAGGTAGGAGAGGCCGCCCGGCTGACCGTGTGGACCCACCGAGACGGGGAAGCTGAAGATGTAGGGTGTGCCGGGCGACGCGGAAGACTCGGCGGCCAGCGTGGCCGAGGGACTGGCCGCCTCCACGGCGCACGAGGTGGCCAGCACCTGCGACTCGAACTGCAGCAGCTGCCCCATGAAGCTGAAGTTGGGCGAGATGATGCTGCGACGCTGCTTGACGAACTCGAAGGCCTCGTCCAGACGCACACGCTTCTTCTTCATCAGGTAGGCCAGGCAGATGGTGGCCGAGCGGGAAATCCCCGCCTGGCAGTGCACCAGCACGCGGCCGTTCGAGTCCTTCACGGAGTCTGCGGGAAGGGGGAAAGGGAGGAGTCAGGGCGGAGTCAGGGAGCAACACGGCCCTTTTAGCGGTGGGTTGACGACAAAACGCATGCTGTATCGAGAGAACGTCATGACTGCCAAGTCAAATTCAATTTTATCGATTGACCCTCACTGTTAAACTAAAGGGTTGGGGTCAAAGGAAAAAGTGCATCTGACACCATTACCTCTGATGACCAAAGACGGCTAAATGATTCACCAACAAATGTCCAACACCTCTAGTGAGAGGCCTATTCTCAGTACCGCCTGGGGTGGGTTTCACACCCTCCATTCCACTAAATGTAAACATTGACGCCACTAACAAAAGTACAAAAATTAATGAAGCAGAAAGATAACACAAAAGGAATGGGTACCATACCCTCTCTGGTCCGACACAAACTGCTCATCTTATAAATATTCATATTCCGTCTGCCTCTGTGGTAAGGTTTAACCACAGTCTACTGGTTAGTAAGGACCGTCATGAAGCGAGATGTGAATTCGAACGCTGACATACAGATCTGAAGAATCCGAGTGTCCCTAAATAGTGGATGAGTCACTCCAGCCCCACTGTGACGCAGACGCACACGCTACTGTAGCCCCCCCTCACCCTGGAAGACTCCCAAATGCAGCAAATCCTGTGTCAGTGTTGTGATCTCCTGCGGATGATGTCAGTGTTGTGATCTCCTGCGGATGAGTTCTGTGCTGTGCTGAAATTGGATCTGAAGGATCCCCTCTCAACCCACCCACGGGCTTGGAAATCCCTGCCCGAGAGCCCCGCCCATGCAGCCCACAACACCAGCAGGACCCCTGCCCCTCTGAGCACAAGCCTGACATTCCCCACATCACATCGACCAGCTGCAGAATCTTAGGACTAGGCCTAAATATTACAAAGCCCTCTCTAATACATTACCGATAAACCAGCTTGCAAACGAACACACACACAAGTCACTTTGCTGGTTTTAAAAAATGGATTAGAGATTAAAACTGGTCAAGCATAAGGATAGTTCTGTGATGCAGATGAGTCTGTTAATCACTGATGGAGCTGATGCAATTCACAATAAACAAAAACACCGAGCACCATCAATTAACCAAAAGACCGACACGCCCAGTTGATCTGCACGTGCGAAACAATCACATTCCATTGTCCAAAAAAAATTAGGTCTGGCTCACTTGATGAAAATCGAATTGGCGCGTACCTATGAATTCAATGGCTTCGATGAACCAGGAGCTGATGTCCTCTTTGTGGTTGTCCTCGACCGGGATGCATTTGTACAGGTAAGCGTCCTCAAAGTGGTTGGGACAGTTCGAGGACACGTTCAGTAAAGCAGAGATGCCCATACCGTCCAGGGTTTCCCTTTTAGAAGCGTGAAGCGCGCTCCCGAGGAAGAGGAATGGGAGAATCTCCACAGGTCCACCCTGAAATTACAAATAAATATATAAATATGCAAACAATATTTAAGCTTAATTGTCGTTTAAAGTTCACAACGAAGAAACCCCAGATTTTTAAAGCTTCCCTGCTGTTGTGAGATTGGATAAGACGTGTCGCTTTGTGTGTATATATTTATATAATTTCCGACGACAAAGGAGCACCATTGACTTTTTTTTCCGTGCAATGTGTAAGAAATTCCGAATATATTTCCGAAACACAGACAACGAAAATTAAAGAGGCCATCAACATTGTTTAAGCATTCCTCTTGCACAAAATAAAAGCTTACTTCTAGTCTCCAGAATTAAAGCGGATGAAGTGGAGACACATGGTTTAAAACGTTTCATAATATCACATCCTCAATCGGAACCAGACTATCGATTTGGGCCGCTGTCGTGTCAGGAAATGGTCGATGAGTAAAACAGTTGGGGAGCGGGGCTGGTGCATCCGGCAGGGAACATCCCCCCTCCGGGCACGAATACAGGCCCAAAGCAGATATCAGCCGGAAAAAAGGGCTTATGACACCAATCAACGAGCCATTTATCGTCTAGCCATCAAACCGAGCTCCGAGGCAGCCGTGAAGATGGTGTAGCTGGTTACCTGGTCGTGGTGGGGTGTTCCACACGACGTGCAGCTGCTCTCCACACTGGGCTGGGCGCTGGACGTGGGCAGCGTTTTGGTTTTTAAACAGTAGTCTGGATATTGTGAGAAAAATTTATCGAAGCCACCTGTGGAAAATAAATGTTTATAGCTTTAGTACGTCTTTTCACCCAAATAGTGTTACGCGGAACGTTTAATTATAGAGCTCTCGGTCTGTTTATGGCTGTTCGTGGAAAGATGTATAAAAGGTTCCACCCCAAAACAAAAACCCCCATCTAGTAGACGAGGCTACTAGTTTGGTGTCGTTTCTTACGTTTACAAAACTACACTACACAAAACTAGCCTGTAAGACGACACATGTTCTATAAATGACATTTTCCACATTTAGGACAGGGTGTACTAGGCCTATTGCAGTTTGATATGTAAAGCATGCAACATGATAGAAAGCTTTCATTTTAAGAGCAGAATCAAGCATATTTTATTGTTCTGCAATGTAGGCCAAGGTAGTCAAACGGCTTTGGCTTTGTAGGGGCAATAATATATGAACAATTGTTTAACATAGGACGAAAATGGCATGAAATGAATCAGATATTTAGAATATATAGAACTATATACATTACAGATTTGTAATATTTATAGTTTTACTAGATCACGGATGCTGAAGACATTGCGCACACCCAGATATCACTATCTGCATTACATCATTATTGTGGAGCTGACTGATTACATGATGGCAAGGAAAAAAATGATTTATTCCATACCAAATTGTTTTAGACAATGAATTAGATATATATTGTGATGTAAACTACTGATTCATTCCAGTCAAGCAATGGTTACGGAATGAGATGTTTGCTTATGCATTGAGTCGTATAGTTGTTTTACCTTTCAGCAGATAGACTTCTGTCCTAAACGTGTCCCTGCACAAAGCATTAATCACCAGGGTGATTGTGCTGTCGTTTTTAATAGTGTCTGCATCTGAAGTACGTTCGTCATACAGGATAACGGCGGAGTACAGCCCTGACATCAGCCTGCCTTTCACTTCTTCGTCCCCCGACAGAATCTGGTCCAAACTGACTGAGCCCTTCGCTCGTCTTCGAACGATGGTATTGCACCGAATGTTCACGGCACCCCTGATATGGCCAGCGCTAAACGCCAGGAAAGACCTGCAGTCCAAGACCAGACACTTCTCGCTGTCGTCCTTCATCAACCTTTTCAAAACGCTGCAGTCCATTTCGCAAAGTTGATCCATCAAGACCATTGTCCTCCGCCACTGGCGACAAGCCACGATTAAACTTCGGTTGGTTTTATAAAACAATAAGTTACATCCAAAGCTGCCTCTACGCAATGTAATGTTGTGTTATCCTCCTGAGAGCGTTACTACCACGGGCAGTTAGCTCTTTCCGTTTTATGAATGGGGCTCAGACGCCCGCTCCATAAAAGGACCGTGGCGTCACAATGGAGATGACGTCTTCTACTAGCACCATTCATTACCCGCGCGCTCTTTTCTCTCATTCATAAAAGAGCCAAAGACAGGTCTCAGCGTGGCTTACACTGCCACTTAGCTACCTAATATTTGTTATATTCAAATTATCCAGCGGTTAAAAGAAAAAAATAACAAAAGATTCAAACAGAAAATAGATGGTACACAGCCAAGAAGAAGTGTATTATAAGACCACAGGCTGCAGGACATTTATAGAAATCTATCAACGAGCCTTGTTGGTTTGCGCGATAGATATCAACACTCCCTGGGTGTCTTATTCTGTAGCAAAGCGCTTACTGTTCGCAATTTTGAGTCAGGGAATTTAAACAGCGTTGCCTTCTCCTCTAGAGCGCGATCATATTTAAAAATAACAGAGGATCGCTGAACACGGTGCTTTAAATTAAACGTTTAAATAGTGGTTATTACTGAAAGTCAGATCTACTTGGACAGTAAATAAGTATTTAGCCTAATACGTATTACCTAGTTTAGTCTAGTTGTATTGGAGGAGAAAACCGCCCACGGGTTAATTATTACTTTATTTAGGAATCGTAACAGAGTGGGTTCCTCAAACCTTTGGTTTCTTTGGTCTTAACTGAAAAGGCCATCTATTGTTTTTTAAACACCCCTTGGAGATAAGTATTTCATAAGTTAGCCAGTTGAAGGAAAAACGGCGTGTTGGCAAAATCATACAAAACAGTGCGTGCGTGCGTGTGTCTGTGTCTGTGTTTAAATAAATTATATGAGCCACAGTCTGTTGCCATTTAAATGAGATAATGCTCATGATGATGAACTAAACGATAAAAACGGAAGTGATGAAAAGGAAATAAGAAACACTTTCAAAACATCTTTAATCTTAAATGAACAAAATACAGATTTCTGCTGAACAAACGTTTGGATGAAGTTTATGGTGTTCTACTCAGCCTGACCTGTCCAAGCTGTTTATAGGTCTGGAGCTTCACACATAGGTGAGGTTAGGTCTTGAGGAAAGGATGTCAATGATAGACAGTCATACTGTTTCCAGCTGAATTGTCAATATAATTTTTTGTCTATTTATTGAAACAGTAATGTGGGATTTGAGTAGTACACACAGCAGTCACACTCCAAACGTGTTCCTCCAAATGTCTTCTGCATGTTTCATCTTTGTGTTTGGGTGTGCTATGATCTGTCCGGATGTTGAATCTAAAACATTTGCATGATTCATGACTCACCATTATTTGCATTGCCTTTGCCACCCCAGCCTGACCTAAGCAAGGTCAGGGTGATTCTTCATATCCTGGAGGTGATAGTGTTCTTTTAATAACACACCCTTTTCCAGCTCACAGCCAGAAAGCAAGCAATGTGCAGGTGTTCATATTCCCCCAGAAATGAGCCGTTATCTGGCCTTTAGTTGTAAATAAAATAGTATGTTTATATGTTTATATGTTTCCCTTCGATTGTTTGCTTCACTGTCTGCTCCTGTGAAGCGATACACGACAGACACAGGAAGTGCAGTCTCCCCGTACCCACACGCTGCCCATGCAGCTACTGCTAGCTTGCTTCACTTGTGCTGTGATACCCTGGCGTGCTCGCAGGAGTTAATAAGGAGACATGTTGTTCAAACATTACACGCCTTTTCATTAAAATATTGCTACCTTGTTGTATATGAAACTGTAGGAAGTTTATTCATTTCAAACTTCACCAAATCTGTTAATAATTAGTCTTTCAAGTTGAGAAATATACTGTAGATAGAAGGTGAGTCCATTTTGTCCAAGATTCTGGTTTGGTATATTGCAAATACCCGTCCACTCTTCAAAATGGCAAAAATTTGGTATTCTTTGTCTCATGTACTCTGTATTCAACAATGTGCTTTTAGTCCAACACTCAAATAACCAATAATGTCCCCATGATATCTCATACCATGAACCTTTATCTTTTATATCTTTATTTTTATTCCAAATGTACATTTGAGTGGTTTGAGGGTAAGGTCTTGGTCTGCCTGGCTGTATTGCATTGTAGTAAAAACTGAATTATGTATACGAGTCTCTGAATGTTTCAGAATGGAAAGGGTTTGGAGTCAATGAGCGTGCACGAGGAGGCACGCGTGAACGACCGGTGACAGCTGATAGTGGCGCACAGCTATGCCCAACTGACATGTGTCCAGTAACCATGGCAGCGAGGCAGCTAGCGTATGCATGCGATGCACAATGCTCTGGCTGGGACTGGATAAATCTGAGCTGTCATAGCAACAAGGGCACGGAATATGAAGAGGCTGCATGGGGGGGGTCGATACATGGGAAGGTGTGGTTTTCTTGAACAGAGTACTTGACGTCAGTCTCAATGCTACTCTTTGATCTGATGCGTGTGTGTGTGTGTGTGTGTGTGAGAGAGAGAGAGAGAGAGAGAGAGAGAGAGCAAGAGAGAGAGTGATGAAGAGAAGTACTCTGAGGTGGACTAGCTGGGCTGAGGTGTTCATATATACACAGTACAGTGTGGAAAGTGGGATCATTTATTCCTCATGGCTGTAACAAGATGCCCGGCACAAATAGATGGGCACTCCGTCTGTCCGACTCCTCCTTGCCTTGTTGCTGTGATAAACAGGCTGTGGTTTGGGTTCTGGAGTCTGTAGGATGAGTCACTGGATCCAGGACTGTCACCCTCATTAGAGCTGCCTCTCCCTACCACCACGCAGTCTGTCTCTCCCTGTCTCTCCCTCTCCTCTCCTCTCCCTACCACCATGCAGTCTGTCTCTCCCTGTCTCTCCCTCTCCTCTCCTCTCCCTACCACCACGCAGTCTGTCTCTCCCTCTCCTCTCCTCTCCCTACCACCACGCAGTCTGTCTCTCCCTGTCTCTCCCTCTCCTCTCCTCTCCCTACCACCACGCAGTCTGTCTCTCCCTGTCTCTCCCTCTCCTCTCCTCTCCCTCCCACCACGCAGTCTGTCTCTCCCTCTCCTCTCCTCTCCTCTCCCTCCCACCACGCAGTCTGTCTCTCCCTCTCCTCTCCTCTCCTCTCCCTACCACCACACAGTCTCTCTCTCCCTGTCTCTCCCTCTCCTCTCCTCTCCTCTCCTCTCCCTACCACCATGCAGTCTGTCTCTCCCTGTCTCTCCCTCTCCTCTCCTCTCCCTACCACCACGCAGTCTGTCTCTCCCTGTCTCTCCTCTCCTCTCCCTACCACCACGCAGTCTGTCTCTCCCTGTCTCTCCCTCTCCTCTCCTCTCCCTACCACCACGCAGTCTGTCTCTCCCTGTCTCTCCCTCTCCTCTCCCTACCACCACGCAGTCTGTCTCTCCCTGTCTCTCTCTCTCCTTTCTCTCCCTCCCACCACGCAGTCTGTCTCTCCCTGTCTCTCCCTCTCCTCTCCTCTCCCTACCACCACGCAGTCTGTCTCTCCCTGTCTCTCCCTCTCCTTTCTCTCCCTACCACCACACAGTCTGTCTCTCCCTGTCTCTCTCTCTCCTTTCTCTCCCTCCCACCACGCAGTCTCTCTCTCCCTGTCTCTCTCTCTCCTTTCTCTCCCTCCCTCTCCACCATGGATCCTGCCGACTTCCCCCGTCCTCTCCCGCCCAAGTCCATAATCCATCATGAAAGCTCTGACTGTGTCTTCCACTGACGAATGCATGTGAGAGAGTTGAGGTCTGACTCTAGATGGGTCAGACATGCGTTCTCTGGTGAAATTACTTGCTTGGCTCAACCGCACAGAGGGACGTTTGTGCTGGACGCTTGTGCTGGACGCTTGTGCTGGACAGAGTTCCCGTGGCATAGCTGCCTGTCTGTGCTCTGGCCTGGGCGGGAAGGCAGCTGTAACAATGCCCCCACTGGGACAACGTGGTTTCCTACACACACACACACACATGCACACACACTCGAGCTGTAATTTGATGACAGTCAATGACCAATTTACAATAACAATACTGTTACGTTTTTACGGATGGCATATGATCATTTGGTGAGGCATATTCAAATGTTTGCTGTTTTCTAGGTCAAGCTTGAGTAAGTTAAGCTGTCAAATGTGATCAGAGTCAATACATAACTATGACGAACAGAACAGTCAGCTCAAACACTCCCTCATTCCCCACGTGTTCATTCTTGACTTTGTTTTGCATTTCCGATGATTAGCGCTGCAGTCATGTGGCCCGTAAAGTTCTAAGGAATTTCACTCCTACTGGGGTCACGCGTTTAGCTGCTCCAAGCACAGTTAAGCAATAAGCCAGCACACTCAGTCCGAGCCGATCCCAAAACATGACTCATATGTTTCACTGGAAACAGAGGGATACGGTACAGGAAAACAGGAGAATTTCTTCAAAACAAGTGCAGGCCCATTGTAATGTTCATGCCACAAACAGGCGTAAAAGAGACGAAACAGTACAGGACGCTCCCGTAACGGAGCTCTCGTCCCGTAGCCGTGTTTGCCGTCATGCATCACGGGTGGGTGCAGTAACTATTTTAAGGGTAAAGGAACAGACATGGAAAACATGGAGGGAGTCATAAGGGTAGACCATGTATGTTACGACCCTGTGGCACACAACTACCTGCGGTGAGGAGGTTGGGTTCTTGGTTCCGGTTTGCGTGATCATGGACAGTGTGTTCTGAACCTAGAAATGTCTTTCATTAAATAATGCAAATACATTCATATACTCATCCCTTGGAGATGCACAAAATATTATAAAATATACAAAGGATGGAAAATTAAGACATGGAAAAACCTTGAAATAATCAGCTGTATGCATAGCAACAAGATGCAAATTTTAATATGGTTGGTGACTGCTTTGTCCTTTCAGTGATCCATTATGGCAGCACGGTGTCTGTTAGAATAGTCAGGTCTGGTTCCTTCTGCCTCCTGTGACATGCAGCCACAGAACTGGATCATAGGGTGGAATTCACGTAAAAAGCGTTCAGGCTGCTGAATTATGTCTTCCTTAAATGTCCAACCTGGAATGGCAGAATAGCAGAGTATTTATCCTCTCATTTACTCTGTCATATGATACTGTGAGTACACACACACACACACACACACACACACACACACACACACACACACACACACACACACACTCACACACACACACACACACACACACACACACACACACACACATACACACACACACACACACACAAACACACACACACACACACACACACACACACACACACACACACACACACACACACACACACACACACAAGCTTCTGGGCATGTGGAAGCCACATCCACCTCATTCAAAATGATCTGTTTTGTATAAGCAAATCATGGAGGCAGACTGGGGGGTGGGGGTGGGGAGGATGAAGCTCTGGCCCGATCAGGCCGTGTGTGCAGTATTCCTGCACATGTGTCCCCCCCCCCCCCCCCCCCGTCTCTCAAGCTGTGGCAGCCCACTGTGGATGAGCGGGGGATTATCAGAGATGCCCGGCCCTGCCGCTGATGCCCAAGAGTCTGGAGCACGTGACAGGATTACGGGGCAGATGGATGGGGAGGAATGATATCAGACGCGGTCTGAGTGCTGCTGACCCCAGTCGCCGGAAGGGGGGGGGGGGGGGGGGGGCGGTCCTGCTGAGCCCGGCAGGCCAGACGGCAGCTTCACTGCCTCCTCGCCCCTCACACACACTGCATTGTCAGACGCGTAGGATTGGTAAAAGAAACACACAGAGTCTCTCTGCTACAGCCTAATCCAACGACCATTTATGCTCAGTTTGTGCATTTTCATATTTTAAACGCTCAGGATGGAGTGAAGAGCGTCAGTAGTGTCTCGGTGTCGGTGCACTGCTCTTTAAAGCATTACGGGTGACATCCAGCCCACGTCACCGCCTGGACCTTGGGGAGGGGGTGGGAGGCTCCACTTACAGGGACTCTCAAATGATTAAAGCTCTCAAGTCGTTTTTTTTGCAGTGCATCAATTTGTAACACATTATCTACTGCCTATTAATTAAGCAAATGAAGACGCCTTACAGGCAATGACTCGTCCTCCCCAAACGTGCACACACTCACCCAAAAGCTTCATAACAATAATCCTAGATAATCTTAACTATTATAAAAGGTTCAAAGTGATACTTGTCCCAGGACCTCATTATGATCAGCATGCTGTGATTGTGTAAGTATGTGTTTGTGTATTATGAATACATCTGTAACGTAATGACGAGACTGAGAGACATCCACGTGCAAAAGCACAATGCTCTATTAGACAAAACAAGTAAACAAAAGTCGACACGCTGGTAATTGATGTGTGAGTGCTAACTCGTGTATTCAACTTGGGGTAGTCAGGCCGGTCCGAAATCACGACGGGGTAGCAGAGTCCGAGAAGTACCAGGGGGCTAGGCAGGAGAGCAGGTCTAAAGAGTAAGCAGAGGTCGGTGCACAGGAAATCAAACAGGAGATTGAAACAACATGGGTTGGCAATACATCGCAACCAGGAAGTGAATCGAGGGTGTATATGAACAGGTGGGAGGGGGTGTGGTCATGAGTAGCAGGTGAATCTAGTTAGGAGGGTATTAGGTGTCATTCCTGACATCATTATTATGAATCTATAGTAAGTAAAATATTTGTCCGGCATGATTGTGGATAAGCATATCTGGTCTACTCTGCCATCTTTTCAACAGAGTCTGTCCAACCCCCTTTTCTCTTTAATCTGTTGTGTAAACCGATTAACCTGCTTTGACCCGTGCAGAAGGGCGTAAGCGTGGCACACCGTTCGTGAGTACGTCTTAACTCACTAGTATGTCTATTTCCCCCCCATCTGTTTGGATTCTTGACGTTTGTGAACACGTTACATAGCCAGTAGAATGTGGATTATAAATAAAAATGAGTAGTTCAGATCTGTTCCACATGTTCACATTTAAAAGTGGTTTCACCTTACAGGTTAAACAAGCAGGAATCACTACCAGAGTGAAACAGAAGCTCACACCAACCAGGGAGCAGTCTGCTAGGACACAGAGCTTTCTTTGACCCTCTCTGTACTCTGACCTCATTTTGTGGCACAGCTGACAAAATCGTGCGTTTTAGTTCTAGGAACTCTGAAGTGCTGGTGTGTCCTCTTCCCATTCACTCACCCGTGTATTTCAGGCTTTACCTGCTGCTTAGCAACAGAGCATCGATGAAGTCATTTAAAGTGGTTGGGGGAGAAGAGAAGCCCTCGAACTTTCCATTTTGCACGCTCTTCTTCCTCGGAGAGCCAGAGCTCTCGTGAAGAAGGAGGAAGGTGATGATGAAGCCTGCGTGTGAATGATGACCGTGTGGTCCGTGCTCACTCACACAGGTGAACAATGTTCATGGGTTATCACACACAAGAGCACGTCATTTTGATAAAACTCAGAAAAACTCCTTGTCCTCACTCTCCTCATTCTGACGTAGTGTGTGTGTGAGCAATATGTTTTAAGCAGAACATAGCTTACAAGTGTGTGAAGCACCATACCAGTCTGTGAATGGTATTGTTTATTTGTTTGGTAGCAGAGTAAATCTGATGGCTGTCCGGCCTTGATATTTACTGAATTGGTTATTTATATGGTGCTACGAAGTGCTGATCTGTATATGAAGATGTCAAGATTTGACTGATCTCTTTTCTCATACCCTTTATGCTGATCTCTTGGACTCTTCAGTCTGTTCATTGGCTCATCTTGGCCAATGGTTTCTATTGGCAGGTCAATCACTTCACCATCTGGTTACAGCATCTGAGTCACTACTGGGTAGGGTCGTGTAGCAAACACACACACACACACACACACACACACACACACACACACACACACACACACACACACACACAATCTACTGTGGAGAATTTTAATCAATCGGCTTTAACCCTTATAGATGTCATTTTGTGTGTAGGAGTACCTACTGGCGCCCGACACCAATGCCATTTCCAGTTTTATTAGATAAAATGTTAACACACATTGCACTGAGTTTCTGTATTTGTCAGATTTCGCTGTTGCGTGGCCTCCACTGTTTACTGTACAACAATGTTTACTGTAATGAAGGACATTAAAGCAGAGACCCCTACATATGCTTCCCTACAGACTATGCTGCCTATATCAACCTGTGGTCTGCTTGCCGGTTACAACACTGATTTTGACTGATCGCTCATTGGATTGTTCTAAAGGATTGTTCATTTCCTTTTTAAGCTCTTCTTGGCTAACATGGGGTGACAAAGGCCAGACACAGGAAGTCTCTCTTTGCTCTGTGTCAGGGGAGGAAGCAGACTTAAAAGAGAGGAACCCTGGCACCCGGTCTGCTCTTCACTCTCCCTCTCTCTCACTCCCTCTCTCCTTCTGTCTGTCTCCTCTCCCCTCACGAGAGGTGATGAGGGTGCGGAAGGTTCTTGTGATGTGACGCTGGTTATTTGAAAGTGGGTAAATTGGTTTACACAAGGAGGTTTACACGAAACTGACGTTTTGCATGATGATCAAGGTTCCCACATGGTACATCCCACAGTTGAAAGTTAAACTGTGAAAGCCGGTTATATCATTTTAAATTGCCCAATAAATCTGCCATACTGACAAGATGTTCAGTCATACTGATATCATCTTTTCATCTCATTTCCAAGCTTCACAAGTCCAAAACCAGCCACATCAATATCCTCTTTCCATCGAAATTTCAGATTACATCTAATTATCTGGCCAACTGCATAATAATTTGTTATTTCAAGTTGAGCTGAACTGAATGCAAGTCCTGTGTTGTAACCCTGTAATGCCTAATCTATGGAGAATGGAGGGTACAGTGTGAAGAAAGATGAAGGACAGATAGAAGGGAAGGAGGAGAAGGACAAGGAGGAGAGAGGGAGAGAGGGAGAGAGGGAGAGAGGGAGAGGTTCACAGGGAGACAGATGTTCTGTCTGGACTGCTGAACTTCCTGCTCGGTGCCTGTCACACAGGTGTTGTGTGCTTGCCAGACCTCTGCTTTCATCTAAGTGATAGTGACCGCTCTTATTTGCTTTGGCTAATTTTTACAGGAAGCTAAAAAAAACAAAAACATTGATATTGTAACCTTTGACCCCCCCCCCCCCCTCCCCTCCGGACTGGCCATGCTCCAGGGGCTGAGCTCCAGCACACAAACAGACATGTGCCTGGCTGTTGCTTCCTCCAAGGTTTTCTTCAACCAGGAATGGCCTTCAGTGCACCTCAGCTAGGCCAGGCCATGACGCCCAGCTGTTTACGTGAAGCGTAATAGGAAACAAACACAAAGCTTCCACTGAGTTAGCATGGTCCCTCACTGGACAGCTATTACACTGCTGTTTGTTTAATGTCTATCCAGAAGGCGTGCTGTGTTTAATCATCTTGGCCAAAAACCTAAGGCATAATTTACTGCAAAACATCACCTACAAATACATCAGCAACACACCCTGTTAACATGCTATCGCATAGAGGCAGAAAATGAGTGAAACTGCATTTCAGTACAAACAATGAACCAGGTCTATCACAGAATGCTTATTCAGCCAACTAACCTTTTGGTGAAGCACCCAATAGTTTGTAAAGTGACTAAACCCTTTCCTGTGGTGTTGGCACTTGTGGGGCTAGGGGGATAAGTGGTGAGAGGGGGGCTTAATGGCCTTAGCCCAACCACTGATCTCTGGAAAACTCCCACTTTAAGCTCGTGAGCCGAGCGCACGTGAGCCGAGCGCACGTGAGCCGAGCGCACGTGAGCCGAGCTCCTCGATGAGGCGGCGTGAGTCAGTGAGCCAGGGCACAGGGAACTGTTCAGACCCTGCTGATGACGGGGGAGGGTCAGAAGGGGGAGGGCTCAGGCCCAGAGGGGGGTTGGGGTAGCAGTGACCTTGATTGTCACTTCTAGCGAGGAAGTGATAAGGACTTAAAGTAAACATGTCTGGCCCTGTTGGTGCAGGCCTACTGCATTACTGTGTCATGGCCACCTGCTTCAGTTGTCCTGGAGGAACAGACCAGTGAGCAGCTTACTGTACAACAACAACCACCTGCAAACCTTCAATTAGCGGGGGAAGGCAGTGTATATTAGACCAAGCACAGATGGGACTAGAGTCACACTTACAAGCCTGGATATAATTATTCCTGCAGCATTTTGTACTGCCAACTTTCAAACCATGAACTGATGTTAAGAAGTGAAACTTCCAAACAAAACATCAGAAAAATCAAATGTAAAATATTTAACAAACAGTCCTCACATCTTCTCACATCATTAGAAGCACACACTCCACACCTACCATCAGTAATCAATAGGAGGGCCCATCATACACGTCTTAAAGTTGTCATTTGCCTGCGTGCAATTACAGACTCTAGCGCAAAAGTGCTGCAGGCTGATGTAAACAACATGGTAATGGTTTTGTAGTGAGTGTTTAACCGGCACGAGTGCAACGTGTGTCTTATACGTCTGCAGTAGTGCAGGGTTAACAGATCTCTGTCATGTGGTCAGAAACTGTCCACTGATGAGATGTTTCCTCACAGATCCAGAAGATGCAACATGTTTATGCTGACAGGTGGGCTACAGTGTTTAGTAAATTCATTAATTAGACAAATAAGAACATCTCAGAAGTAAATGTTTTCAATAAAAGGGATATAAAAGGGAGTACAATTATTATTATTTCTTTTTTATCATTTTATGAACCCACCGAGAGAGTGAGTTTAAATTGTTGAATAAAGCAAAAATGTAAATCCTAATTATTTGTGAGGTATTTAGAACTGTACAGCCCTATAAAAATTCTTATTCTGACAAAATACAGCAAAACCATTTTTAACAGCATGCTGGCTGTGTCCAGCCCAGATGTGTGGTAAACTGGTTGATCTTTATTAAAATGTGTATTGTGTAAATGTGTATTAAAATGTAACATTTAACAAATTCACCAGAATTCACCAAAATTCTGCATGTAACTAACAAACAATAAATGATCATAGATGCTTTCAGGTCCTCAGAATTCACAATCTCCAGGACAAAATATGGTCCAACTAATGAAGGAAAGTGTTGTTCAGACTGTTTTCCTTCCTTCCTGGCGTGGTATCAAATGCCCAATAGACAATAACCACAGATCAGAGTCTGTTTAATACTACTGTGGTCCCAAAGGCCACTTTCATTTCCACTTGTTCACATTAGCCCCACTGATTTATCATTTATTTCATACCAATGTAGCCAGACTGAGATATATTAAGGTTCAGAACAGGGAATGAGACGTCATCAGACTCAAATATCTGTACTCTAGTCAGCAACATGGACAGAATCAAGGCCATACAAACAAATGCCCTTTTGTTGAGACTCTCACTGCCTGACTCCCAGCCCTATTTCCCAATGCAGCTGAGGACATATGCTTCCTGGCCATTGTGAGTCAGTGCAGAGGTCAGTGCGGAGGTCAGTGCGGAAGTCAGGGCACTGGAGTATATGAAAACACATGCATGTTTCTGCTGTGAGACAGACTGCATACATTCCATCGACACTAGATGCACCTGATAACGGTTTGGCAATGCAGAGCTACAGAGGTGGACTAATGAAGCAGCTACCAGGGTGAGGGACGGGTGTGAGGGGCGGGATGGGTGTGAGACCAGGCTCTTTTATAACCTAGAATAACAAAGCTGGTGGACAGTGGACAATATAACTGAAATGTTTGAAATTAGAGGAATTTTGTGATTATGTTGTAATTCAAAATAATTTCTTGGGGAATACAGTGGTAAAGGTCAGGCCTTTACATATCTCCACAATCACAAACTGTAAAATGGAGACCTAAGATAAAAATATTATATTTATTGCTATTACGGACTATCACAGGTTTAACAGGTTGTTGTTAGTTTCTCCAGCTATTCTGTTAATTCATTTAAGCCTTCAATATTAGATTGAAGGTCCTCATCTATGGACCTTTTAGTAAATGAAAGACTATTCAACCACTGTCAGATATCAGGAACCCCCTCTCTCTCATCTTCAACAACAGTGATTTGGCTGAACCTCACATCAGTGTAAGAATATGCAAGAATAATATTGTGTGTTCCTCCAAGAAATTAAGTGTTTGCTATTGCTTTAGGCTTTGGACTGTACAGTAACATGTCACTGAGCCCCCTTGTGGCAGTGATATTGCCACTGATCAGATTCTGACAATCCGTCGATACAACTTGTTCTGAAATCCGTTTGAATGAATCAAATTCAGACAGTGACTTAGATTCAGTGTATCGCTCATACTGAAGGTCCTGGACTCAGTGGTTCTGGGTCATTCTTCAATTAAGAGTTGCTGATGATTGAGGAGACACGAGCGAGCAGAAGCTCTTGGGACAAGAAAGGACATCATGACAGAGATGGTCATAGGACAATGAAGGACTCACAGCACAGGCTGTCCACAGAGACAAACAGCACGTCCCTCAGCTTCAAACAGTGCAGAGAGGGAGAGAGAAGATGCTCCAAAAAATGGTGTTCATTAATGTTAGATATTAATTACTGTATAGAAGGTATGGACACACCGTTCAATATTGGTTTGATATCAGTAGAATATCAGCATCACCACATAGGAAATTTGTTACAACAAATGTAGAAAAAAGGTTCATTTTAATACCCATCACCCCTAAGAAAACACAGACACAAATAGGGAAAAAAAGGTGTTGAACTCCATCAAGCATGTAAAGCTCTGTGGTGGACTGGCTGTAGTGTACCAGCGTCAGTGTTCCAGAGAAGTCTCTTCATCTTCTGTACTAATAGATAAGTTGGTCGTGCTTACAGCTGTTGTTTGGTGAGTGATTGCCCTCATTGGACTGTTGTTTACATGGATGGTTCCTCTAAGCTCCCAGTGATCCGGCCCATCACCCGCCCTGGGCTCTGTGTAATGGAATGGGACATTAAGACTGGAGAAAAGAACAAAACAAATTAGTCTCCCCCCTTCAACATACAGTCAACAACACAGTCAGTGAAAAATGTGCCGTTTCATATCCTTAACTGATTTAATACTAGGTTAGTAGCAATGTAATTATTATTATTATTATTGTTGTTGTTGTTACAGAACATTGCACAGTCCAAAAATCAAATATGACGTAATGATGAGCATGTCCCAATGACATGAAAACAAATGTGTAATTTTTAGAAGAAAACTTTAATTTTATCATGGATGTGGGGGGAGGGGCAGAAGCCAAACCACAGATCAATATGCAAATACGAGAGAAGGAAGGTAGATTGCTATGGTAATTAAGGTATGAGGACATTCTATTTGTTTATATTTTGTTTTTTTTAGACTGCTACAGTGAACAAAAAATGAACCAGACACTACATCTGGTCCCTTCAGTGCTAATGCGAGCTAGTGCACTAATACAGAACATAGTCACTACTGCCGACAAATAAGATTACGTACACTAATCTTAGTGCACTAAGATAATTCACACAGAATCTAACACAATTAAGCGCTGCTGACTGGCAGAGTAATGGCCTGTCTCCTTCACTGAGGGCTGGGAACTGTGTGTTATCCAGTGTTCTGGTGTCCGTGCCCCACAGGAAGTCAACTGGATGTTTGATAATGGAATTGAACAGACCCTAGAGGCACGGAGCTCGCTCTCCCGCTTCCTGCCTCGCCTTGCCTGCCTGCGCACGTGCCCTGCAGGAACACTTCCTCTCCGAGTGGTTAGACACACTTCATTTACTGAGTGCTGCACAGACTCACAGGAACAGGTAAATAAATGTGAGTTGTAATGGCACGGACCCTTCCTCCTGTCTGTCTACATCAACGCTCCTCTGTGGAACTGATACGATTTAGGAAACAATCGAGCTTACAGCTAAAGTCACAAGACACTCAGTAAAAAGTAAACGATTGACTAACATTTGCATAATTCAATTTTGACTAAAGCCGTGATGTTCTGGAATGGCAAAACTACGCCTGGCTAACAATGCAGCACTTGTTCAAGTCAATATTTTCGGAGTTATTGGACGATCATGTGCGGTGTGCCAATATACAAGACATCTGTAATTTGAGGACAAGGTCTGTCACGTTCGAAGTCAGGAGGGACAAAACAGGGCAATTAACGGGTCTTCTGTATTACTAGTTCCTGACTGGCACCAAAGTATATCCTGTTGAGTCCTCCTCATCAGATTAACATATGAATGGTGCGTTTGTGCTTTACAGAGCAAGTGATACCTGAGACGCTCTAATTAGTGGTGACAATTAAAAGGGGGAGGGGAGGGGCATCCCTTTGTAGAGACATCTGGTTCCTCCTCCACCTCCTGTGTTGGGGGAAGGAGAGACGGAGACACACACCATAAGATGGGAGAGGGGGCCCAGATCTCCCCTAACCCCTCCTAACTCCCTTCCGAGCGCTAAGACCGGAGGATGTGGGTGCTTATAAAGCCACTGTTTGTCCCTTCGTGACACTCACTCGCTCACATGAAGTCTGCTGGCCTCGCCAGGGCCGAGCTAGACTCTTTAAAACGGGATGGTCATTTATGAGGGCACTCACAAAGGAAGAAGGTCCATCGGTACAGAACTGCACAAAACATATTCCTTGATTCATTTAAACAAACGAGCAGAATGCAGAGTGTCTGGACACATTACACTGTCCATGACTCATTTTATATTAGTCACTGTATCACATGAAACACTAGTCTCAAGATTTCACAGTTTATGTGGTGGGTGGATGTCATATATATATATGTGTGTGTGTGTGTGTGTGTGTGTGTGTGTGTGTGTGTGTGTGTGTGTGTGTGTGTGTGTGTGTGTGTGTGTGTGTGTGTGCGTGCGTGCGTGTGTGTGTGTGTGTGTATTTTGATGCCATTCTGCTGTATTACCCAAAGAACTGAATAGGACATGGCGATGTGTAGGTCTTGCACGTAGAACAGTAACCTGTTGAATTGAAACATTCTGAGTTTGCCAGACCTGAGAAAATCATTTACAATTCACAGATTTGTCATTTACTGTGGTACAGATACATAAAACACTGCTTTGCATAGAATTCTGTTGTCCCTTGGAAATTATTGTTTTGATAAGCACAGAAACTGCTTGCAATAATTAAAAAACAACTCTCTTCTCATTTTGGATATACTCCTACACTAGATCATACACAGTTCTGTATAAACCACATTATTCATATTACTATCTTACTTATCTTACTTTAAACAACATTCACATTACATTTACATAGCAAAATGAACTTATGATATTTGTCATTGAGATGACCTTTCTATCTCCAGAGATGAATGTGTGAAGAAATAACAGCTTGGTTCTTACTCAAGAAAGGGTGAGTGCACTCCTAGTGTATGTAAAGTAGAGGTCTATGTGTGGTATTAGACGGCTTGGCCACGGCTCTGAGGAAAAACCCTTCTTTTGAGGATTCTGTGTGTGCATCACTGCTGGTGAGGGATGAGAGTTGCATGACAACAACCCAGTACACAAACAGCGGCCGTCTGCCTGCCTCCCACCAGCCGTTGCTAAGCAGTTATGGTTGCTATGAGCCAGAGAAAAGATGAGGCAGGGGGAAAGAAAGGGGCGAGAGAGAGAGAGAGAGAGAGAGAGAGAGAGAGAGAGAGAGAGAGAGAGAGAGAGAGAGAGACAGGCAGATATTCCAGGTGCCATTCTTGTTTCTCAGAAAAAACAAAGGGTACTACTTGATGTCTGTATCAGTAAGGTACTGCAGCCCTGTTTGTACACTGAAGAAGTCGATGGTTTGGGGAGAGCAGGGGGAGATTCCTGCGTGAGACACTCTCACTGCATACGGCTACATGATCACGCCAGGATGCTGAGAACCACTACGATATGGCTGTAGCCGGTGGCGGAGGTCACCAGGGACGTTACACACCTGAATGGGCAGCCGTTTGATTCCAGTGCCTGAAAGGCCAGAACAGGCCCTTGGTCACACAGTGGTGTCTTCATACACTCTGACTAGGCAACAACACATCAGGTCACTCGTACTGTTCAGCATTAACGGTGCTATGACATTACAGGTCATGCAATTCATTATCAGCAACAAACACTTTGAGAACCCACGAGCAAAACAACACAGTGCGAACGGCCTCGGTGTCCAGGTGAGCAGGAGGGGAGGTGTCCAGGTGAGCAGGAGGGGAGGTGTCCAGGTGAGCAGGAGGGGAGGTGTCCAGGTGAGCAGAAGGGGAGGTGTCCAGGTGAGCAGGAGGGGAGGTGTCCAGATGAGCAGGAGGGGAGGTGTCCAGGTGAGCAGGAGGGGAGGTGTCCAGGTGAGCAGGAGGGGAGGTGTCCAGGTGAGCAGGAGGGGAGGTGTCCAGGTGAGCAGGAGGGGAGGTGTCCAGGTGAGCAGGAGGGGAGGTGTCCAGGTGAGCAGGAGGGGAGGTGTCCAGGTGAACAGGAGGGGAGGTGTCCAGGTGAGCAGGAGGGGAGGTGTCCAGGTGAGCAGGAGGGGAGGTGTCCAGGTGAGCAGGAGGGGAGGTGTCCAGGTGAGCAGGAGGGGAGGTGTCCAGGTGAGCAGGAGGAGAGGTGTCCAGGTGAGCAGGAGGGGAGGTGTCCAGGTGAGCAGGAGGGGAGGTGTCCAGGTGAGCAGGAGGGGAGGTGTCCAGGTGAGCAGGAGGGGAGGTGTCCAGGTGAACAGGAGGGGAGGTGTCCAGGTGAACAGGAGGAGAGGTGTCCAGGTGAGCAGGAGGGGAGGTGTCCAGGTGAGCAGGAGGGGAGGTGTCCAGGTGAGCAGGAGGGGAGGTGTCCAGGTGAGCAGCAGGGGAGGTGTCCAGGTGAGCAGCAGGGGAGGTGTCCAGGTGACCAGGAGGAGAGGTGTCCAGGTGACCAGGAGCAGAGGTGTGGAGGTGTGAGCAGGGAGCCCCGTAATCTCCACCTTGCCCATCAGAGACGCCTGTGCCAGCCCACACTCCTGCCACTCACACACCTTCTCGCCTGACGGGCATTCCGCCCGTGGTGTTTACCTTGAGCACCACCTGAACGCTGCCCGACTGGCCTCACCGAACCTTGGAGTTAAAGATCCACATATACAGGACGTGAGGCTTACTCCACTTTATTATCGGTTCAGGGCACTTCTGATTAAACATTCAAATATAGTTCCCATCTTCGGTGAGCAGTTCGCAGGAGTCTGTCAACTCCTGAGGCAACGTGTCTTGTACCGCGAGGTTATGTTTCCTGATGAGGAGAAGATAGTAATACTGGCATCATTCAATGCCAATACAACTGACGTGCTAGCATGTAAACCTTCACTGCACTGCATTATGCCATGACATTTATGAATCGGACTGACTGTGTTCACATTAGATCCTTATTGTGTTGTAGGGCACGAATGGGCAAGGTATGGAATTACATCCTATAGGGTTTGGCTCAGTGTATCTGACCACAGCCTGACTGCTTTTTATCTGAATGCTCTAGACGGTGATGATGGGACACACTTGTTCTACTTGTTCTGGGTGTAACACACAGCTCACTTGTTTGTGTGTTTCCTGGTGGCCAGGGTTCTGTGATTAGGCCACACCACACAACAGCTGAACAATGATGATTCATGTGTGGCACAGCTGAGCCAGGCTCGTCTCTACAAGGAACCAGAGGGGTTCCTGGAGTAAACATCACACCTACCTATTAGCTGGGCTTCTGCCAGGCGTCCAGTGTCCAGCGGGTGTGTGTGTGTGTGTGTGTGTGTGTGTGTGTGTGTGTGTGTGTGTGTGTGTGAACCTGGGAACATGTATCTGGGGCCTGGGTGTTTAGTGTGTGTGTGTGTGTGTGTGTGTGTGTTACCTTCTGCATGCTGAGAACCAGGATGAGCAGTTTCCTGTTCATTTCCATCAGGGTACAGAGCAGGTGGGGATGAGGATCAGGGTCTTTGAGACGGCGCCACACACAGACTGCAGATCCTCCAGGAGACTGTAGCTGCCGCCGGGCTCCTGGACTCGCCGTTACCATGGCACTCGAGAGCTTGAGTTTTTTTTCTTTCTCCAGTCATGCGGAACAGTGTAGTGGGATCTTGTGAAGTGTAGTGGGAGCTTGTGCAGTGTAGTGAGATCTTGTGCAGTGTAGTGGAGCTTGTGCAGTGTAGTGGGATCTTGTGCAGTGTAGTGGGAGCTTGTGCAGTGTAGTGGGATCTTGTGCAGTGTAGTAGGATCTTGTGCAGTGTAGTGGGATCTTGTGCAGTGTAGTGGGATCTTGTGCAGTGTAATGGGATCTTGTGCAGTGTAATGGGAGCTTGTGCAGTGTAGTGGGAGCTTGTGCAGTGTAGTGGGATCTTGTGCAGTGTAGTGGAGCTTGTGCAGTGTAGTGAGATCTTGTGCAGTGTAGTGGAGCTTGTGCAGTGTAGTGGGATCTTGTGCAGTGTAGTGGGATCTTGTGCAGTGTAGTGGGAGCTTGTGCAGTGTAGTGGGATCTTGTGCAGTGTAATGGGATCTTGTGCAGTGTAATGGGATCTTGTGCAGTGTAGTGGGAGCTTGTGCAGTGTAGTGGGAGCTTGTGCAGTGTAATGGGATCTTGTGCAGTGTAATGGGATCTTGTGCAGTGTAGTGGAGCTTGTGCAGTGTAATGGGATCTTGTGCAGTGTAATGGGGTCTTGTGCAGTGTAATGGGATCTTGTGCAGTGTAATGGGAGCTTGTGCAGTGTAGTGGGATCTTGTGAAATGTAGTGGGATCTTGTGCAATGGGATCTTGTGCAGTGCAATGGGATCTTGTGCAGTGTAGTGGAGCTTGTGCAGTGCCCTGAGGGGCAGAGGATGGGCAGTGTGCTGGGGGACTCACATACACACACAACCCCATGGACTGCACTACAATTATTACATATGAATTACAATTATAAAACATGTGCTACAACAGTAGCATGTTCACAATTACAGCAGCTCTTTAATGTACATAGTACTAAATAGTAATTCCACATTTACAGAATAAGAAATGCTGGATGTGTTCAAAGAGAAATTTTTAAGAGGAGGCATAAAAAATTATATAAAATAAAATATAAAATAAAAATTATACAGTTAATATAAAGCTACCATTAATGAAAGAGGCATTATTAATTTTAATATATGTTGTATAGTGAGCAATGAAGGATCAGAATCAATCATATGTTTTACAGACCTTTTGTGTGTGGGTAAGTGCCAGTCAGAGCCAGCATATGGGACACTGGCTCCAACATCCTTCAGTGCTGTAAAACAGGTCACTCCCTCGTCATCCGCTGACGTCAGCAGCATGTATGTAGTGTGTATATATAGTTCATAAAATGCTTTGAAGGCACTGGGTTCCTTACTCAGCACAGGTCATCCATTTAAACGAAGAACAAGATGGTATTCATTAGAGTTTTCATTAAGGATGCAACCTTACAAGAATGGCGGTGCTCTTTTTTGACGGCTCTTCGATAGCCAGTGTGGTGTGAGCTAATTCTTATCGTGGCAGAGAGGAGAAGAAATGAAGGGGTGAATAATTTCCGGTGCAGTTCATCAATCCCCGAATATCTTTGTCAGGCAGATGTGTCATTGGTTGTGTCACTGGCTGATTAAAACTGGGCTCGCTGCTCTGTTATCAGCAGTGTCAGAATGTCCTGCCGGTGGTGGTCTGCTCGCGCCTTGGTGTCGTTCTCCAAGCGTAATTACTGAACATCCTGTGTGAGCAGCACAAACACTGAAGGGCAAACACGGGCCGCCACTGGAGCTGCAGGCTGCCGGCTTGCTCCCATCTCCGTGTTTGGCTAATGACAGATAAGCTCTGGCCAGACGAGAGGAGTCCGGTAGCGCTGGTGGGAGAGGGAGAAAGCTGACCCGTGTGGGCGCGTGACGGCAACGGAGACGGATCAGCACCCACGCGCTGGCCACTGCGTCAGTACCTGCGCACCTGCCGACGCCCTCACCTGCCGTCTCTCTCTCCTGCCGTCTCTCTCACCTGCCGTCTCTCTCACCTGCCGTCTCTCTCTCCTGCCGTCTCTCTCACCTGCCGTCTCTCTCTCCTGCCGTCTCTCTCTCCTGCCGTCTCTCTCACCTGCCGTCTCTCTCTCCTGCCGTCTCTCTCTCCTGCCGTCTCTCTCTCCTGCCGTCTCTCTCACCTGCCGTCTCTCTCACCTGCCGTCTCTCTCACCTGCCGTCTCTCTCACCTGCCGTCTCTCTCACCTGCCGTCTCTCTCTCCTGCCGTCTCTCTCTCCTGCCGTCTCTCTCTCCTGCCGTCTCTCTCTCCTGCCGTCTCTCTCACCTGCCGTCTCTCTCTCCTGCCGTCTCTCTCTCCTGCCGTCTCTCTCTCCTGCCGTCTCTCTCTCTTACAGGTCTGTCAGTTCTGTCAGGCCATTATGTCATCGGGCAGCCATGGGTGGCTGTACGCACATTGCCTCACACTGCTACTGAAATTTGTGCGATTAATCTGAGATAATCAAAGCTTAACTAGCGTTCCCCAAACTCACCTGTGTTTCAGGTAACAAAGGGGAAAAAAAAACGTGACCACCACAGTGCATTCCGAAAGCACATGTGCACCACGGCGCCTGCCAGAGCACGTGACCACCGCAGCATGTTCCAGAGCACGTGACCACCGCAGTGCATTCAAAAGCACATGACCACCGCAGTGCATTCAAAAGCACGTGACCACCATAGTGCATTCAAAAGCACGTGACCACCGCAGGGTGTTCCAAGCACGTGACCACCGCAGCATGTTCCAGAGCATGTGACCACCATAGTGCATTCAAAAGCACGTGACCACCACAGTGCATTCAAAAGCACGTGACCACCACAGTGCATTCAAAAGCACATGACCACCACAGTACATTTAAATGGCTGCACCTCATGTGGTCAACATGGGTGTAAGCAAACAGGAATAAAAAAATGTGTGAACAACAGACCACTGCAGGATACAAGCACGCACACACTTGGCCACAGCTGAGCAACAGACAAGTCTGAATGGTTATGTCTTGATATGATGAGGAGGTCTGCACAGACAGTCTGGATGGGGAGGGTGGAAATGGCTTAGGGAGCAGCAGAGATGGGTCCCTGTCTCGTGAGTGGGTGGGAGGATATCAATTATTAACATATTTCAGCTCTCTTGTCTTCCTTCAGGATATAGGTAGGAAGTGGTAGAATAAGAGGAGAGATGTTTAATGGCATGCTCAGACATACTAAACTGTTGTGGTAATGAGAGGAACTGATGAACTACAGAAGCTCAGGAGCATAATATTCCTTCCATTGTTTTTTGGGGGGGTTCGGTGTTCTGCATTTTGTTTTGCATATAGAAGGAAGAAGAGTTTTTCATTCATTCACAGTCTGTGTAAGATGTTTATAAACCCATCAAAACTCAAAGAGCATCAGGCAACCGTATCAACCCAAATTAGTTCAGAACGCGCGTCCTGCTTGCTCTCTAGTACAGTGTATGAGAGTGTTGAGGAGAGTTTGTGAGCACATCTAGATTGCCATGCATGCAGTGTTCATGCCTGCCTGGGTTGCACCATGACAGGATGCCTCTGTGTGCCTGGGCAGTGAGAACAGCTCTGGGATCAGAACCGGTCAAGGCCAGCACCCACCATGACTCATATCGCAGCTAGCACGCATGGGTGCATGCGTGTGTGGGAGGGAAGCTGGCATGTCCACTGCCTCGGGCATGCAACAGGAAGCACTCACCCACTCATCACCCTTGTGCAGAAAGGGTCACATCCTCTGTGGGGAGCAGGTGTCCACTGGGAGTACGCTCCTGAATCATTCATGTATCCAGTACTCGTGAGTCGATCCACTTCTCCAATGCTCCTGAATCAGCCCATTTCTGCCCGTTTTCCTGAATCAGCCCTCATTTCAAATGCTTCTGAATCAGCCCACTTGGTAATGTCTTCTCAGAATCCCAGAGCTTGGTCTGAGCCCTTCTGAGTGAATGCAGGTGATTGGTCATACACAAGACAGAACATTATGTTTCTAATGCTTGTGCTGGCAGTTCCAGAGGAGAATAAGGTTGATCTCGGAAAGAAAATGTGCTTGTGTGAGAGAGGTGTGTGGGGGGGGAGGAGATAATAGACATAGATAAGGCAAAAGAATGAGAGAATGAAAGGCAGAGAGAGAAAGAAAGAGAGAGAAACAGAAATAGAGTGAAACTGAGAAAAAGAGAGAGTCAGAGCAAAGCTCTGTCCACGTCTCGTCTCGTGACTAGCTGGTTAACATCAGTGGGCAACGTAAAAGTTCTACCTGGTGACGTAATATGACGTAACGGTTATACAATGCTGACCAAGGTACAGGACCAGTTCCTATATCAAGAGATGTAATTTTCCAGCAGAAAATAATGCCAATGAGACATGTCGTCTGACATCAATTCTGAGTCAAGACTGAGTCACTCAACACTAAGACAGGTGCAGGCATATTAAAATCAAACATCACTTAGGCTTTTTTAATGTAGCTCGTACAATAAGTGGAAAGAGCAGCTAATGGACTGGGGAGGTAAACAGCTGATAAACGAGTGAAGAAAGCAAACGGCTGTTAGAGGAGGCAGCAGGTGACAGAATCAGTGGGACACGTTCAACAGTGGGTGGATCGATGCACATCACCGTGATCAGGAGAGGCTAAAGACTTCCTGCACCCACCTGTGACCTGGACGGGATCGAGATCAAAGCTTCCCAGACAGGCACGGAGTAACAAGGAGACAGGAGACAGGTGGGAATCAGATGGGAGACAGGTGAGAGACAGGAGAGAGTCAGATGGGAGACAGGTGGGAGACAGTTGGAAGCTGGACAGGAGACAGGTGGGAGACAGGCAGGAATCGGACTGGATACAGGTGGGAAATGGCCTGATAACTCAGACTGTTTCCTGAAACTGGCACAGTTGCTGCCCAATCAGAGGAGCCAGCAGGGAAACACGGCTCTGCTAACCAGGATCCTGATTAGCATCATTAGTCTAGGTGAGTCTGGGACCATCGCCAGTGCACTGTCCTAGTACTTCTGCCAGGACACTGGCTTAGCAACACTGGCAGAACGGTGGCTTAGCAACACTGGCAGAACGGTGGCTTAGCAACACTGGCAGAACGGTGGCTTAGCAACACTGGCAGAAAGGTGGCTTAGCAACACTGGCAGAACGGTGGCTTAGCAACACTGGCAGAAAGGTGGCTTAGCAACACTGGCAAAAAGGTATAAGAAATCCAACCCACTTATTTTTTTGTACACAAGCTGTCCTATATATTATGCATTCAGTATATAATGTAATGGTGTAAATGAAGGAGAGAGAGTGAGAGAGAGTGAGTGAGGGAGAGAGAGAAAAAGAAAGAAAGAGAGAGACAGAGAGAGAATTCAAATTGAAGAATCACCATTATCTGCTTTTCTCAGCCAGTTTATCTTCACAGTCTGGACATACTGCACTCCAAGGGTAAAGGGCGGAGCTGAAGGTAAGGAAGGTAGACAGCTGATTGGACATTTCACACTCTCGCACTTCAAGCTTTTTGGCCAGGGTAGCCAAACACAACATCTCAGTATGCACACAGAACACTGTCCACAATGGCCCATGGGAAGCCTTGCTGTGCCCCATACTGGCTAATGCTCATAAGAGAGTGGTGAGGAGATTAGCACATTGGAAAGCAACCTGGGTCCAAAACTGCACTGCACCTACAGCAGGCTGTAATAGGAGCCGGACTACTCCCACCAAACGGGCCCTGTCAGCACACTCTGTAGGAGAGGGGCTGACGACATCTGAGCAATAATTCTAAAGCTGGAAGCAACATCACATGTGAGTGGTGCTGAAGGCCAGAACGTGGACTATCACGTGGGATAACACGGGATCACGTGGGATCAAATGTGGGAATGTGCTAATGGTCTGAGCCACAGCGCAGTGAATCTAGATGGATGGAGTGCCAAGCAAGAATAAACAGTGACATCAGTCTAAACAACATGGAGACTGGTAACGGCAGCGAGGAGATGATAGTTACAGCTCAAAAAGAATCTGTGGAATAGTGGATCTGCAGAATGAATGAGGTAAAATAGCACGAAACAACAAAAGAATTTAATCCAAATCAGTAAGCAAACAAGGACAAAACACTGTTGGGGAGAATGTTAGTAGACCGTGTGATGCAGTTAGGTATAATAAAGCCTGAAAGGTTTATGCAGATGAGTGAGTGAGAGGGTGCTGACCTCAAAGCGAGAATACCAATTCAGAGGACAGGGAAGAGTAATGAGTAATTGTGAAAGCATTATTCATATTCACAAACCTCATGGCTCTGTGGTGAACAGAGAAGACAATGCAATTATTAACAATTGTGCATGCATCATGCATTGGAAGTGTATGTGTATATATATATATATATATATATATATATATATATATATATATATATATATATATATATATATATATATATATCATAAATGATAAATGATGTCTTTGCTTGTGTTTTACATGAGAAAGAATGTGCTGACCGAGAATTAATTAATTTGGTATTGACCCTACAAATAAAACATATTATAAATAAACACTTCAGAATGCACTTACTGTATCCACATTTAAAGATGCTCTAGTGTTCGCCTACAGATTAAACAAAACATCAACGACATGCTCGTCAAGAGTGAGATAAAGGACTATTCACATATTAACTGTGGTACTGTAGCCTGCCACTGATCTAGTTGTGCTACATGTAAATTTATTAACACAGATACTAAAATAACTAGCACATAGGTTCATATGTCAACGCCCACTCGCCCCCATGTATTACTGCGGGAGCTGAGAAACCAAGTGGTTTGTTCATCAGTTTGTTGAACACATTCAGCCCATCAGGATTAAGGATTTGTGTGTGCCGTGGCATTTTAATACTAATTAAACATATCCGTGTCTGTATAAACATATCTGTTTGCATTGCCAGATGTTGCTATAACAGCAATGCAATTAGAGAAATCAAAGAAGAAGAACTGATCTACACTCTGAGAACTTTAGAACACCATGGAATGAATGTGATGATTTACACACATATTTATTATTTAGAGGTTACATAGCTTATCAGGATTCTTCTGGTGTTCAGGCCTCTGTGATGTGGATTCAGCTTAGCATGAATGATTGTTTGTTATTAACTGACACATGGACTCTTTAATAAAGCCCAGACAGGGTGTGTGTGTGTGTGTGTGTGTGTGTGTGTGTGTGTGTGTGTGTGTGTGTGTGTGTGTGTGTTTAAATGTAGGACAAGAGAAAGAAATAGAAAGAGCAAACAACCATCTGCAGGAGAAAGGACAGTGTAAGAAAGTGAGGGAGGGAGAGAGGAGGGAATAAGTGAGTGAGAAAGAGAGAGAGAGCAAGGGAGTAAGGAGACTTGATCTCTCTGACTCACTCCTGACTCATTCTCCTCCCCAGGGCATAATGGGAGGGAAGCTGGATCCTCCCCCTTCTAGTGCAGCTATAAGCATGAACACATGAAGCTCACACAGACACATGATGAACACATGAAGCTCACACAGACACATGATGAACACATGAAACGCACACAGACACATGATGAACACATGAAGCTCACACAGACACATGATGAACACATGAAGCTCACACAGACACATGATGAACACATGAAGCTCACACAGACACATGATGAACACATGAAGCTCACGCAGACACATGATGAACACATGAAGCTCACACAGACACATGATGAACACATGAAGCTCACACAGACACATGATGAACACATGAAACTCACAAATGAAAACAGGAAACTCACAGAGACGCATGAACACAGGAAACCCACAAAGATACACAAACAAATGAAACTCACAGAGACGCATGAACACAGGAAACCCACAAAGATACACAAACAAATGAAACTCACACAGACACATGTCTTTAAAAACTAAAGATACACAACAAGTAGACACATACATGCAAAATACATCATTTGCTTTTTTTCATGAACATATTCATGTCCCTGTGGCATGCTTTCCAAGTCAATCACACACACACACACACACACACACACACACACACACACACACACACACACACACACACACAGACATTATGAATTCTAACAACCCAGTCAGTTATGAATGGGGAATCCCTATTGGCAAGGACACAATCAGGTGCCTGGCTGCCATGGCAACAACCGCCTTCTGCCTGTCTCCGAGGAGGTGCAAGTGTGCACGAGACTCATTCATAGAGTTGGCGAACACAGCGAGCACAGAAAGAGAGAGAGGTCTCCCCGGAGCAGCCCGCAGCAGGCCCAAACGCCGGCCCAAACGCCGGCCATCACCCACACAGGTGCAGCTGGAGGTGAAGGGAGAATGCAGAAATCCACCTTCATCACATGTCCATCAGATATCTTCTCAAACCAGATGTGTGTGAGAGGGAGGTGCGTGAAGGACGTATTTAAATCACTTCAAGAATCACATACTTTTGATTTTGGCACAATAAAATTCTCAGCAACAAACTGCTCTTCGAATTACACACACGCCATGACTTGCGGCTAAGGTAATATTCCACATTACACCTCAATCTCCCAATATATATCTCCTTCAACTGCAAAGTGATGTCATCACCGGGAGTGAACTATGAATAACGACAGTGTGTTGTTAACTGCAGTAAGAGCTAACCCAGGCATTTAACCTTGAGGCTGTGAACTCGGTATGGATCTGAACAGCCTCTCCCCATTATGCCAAACGAGTGGCTGTCGATCGAGTGTCTAATATAAATAATGAATGGGGCTCTATGACTCTGAAGGTTAGTAATAACATCAGCACAGCCATTGCCTGGTCCAAGCAAACCGCTCCAGTATTGGAGGCGAGCGATGTGACTACCAGTGTGGCAGGTTTAAGGCACACCAAACCATTTTCAAAGATGATGTAACTGTACGTGTCTGCATGTCACACTGAAGTGATACAGCTGTGCTGTGTCAGACCCTCTAAAGTAACTCTAGTGATACGTGTAGATTTGGAAATTAGAATTAAGAGAATTTTTAAATATATATAATATATATTTAATAAAGGTGCCTAGCGCCATCAGATGCAGGAGTATAATATCGGTCTTTGAGTAATACATAGTAATTAACTTTGGGGCTCCTTACGAAACAGTGCCTGTCTCCGGATGACTCATGCATCCAGTTGTTTGGCGATTACTATGTGATGTTTTTCTTTAATTGTCAGTTCTTGAAATGGTCGAAGCCGGCGAGCTGTCTGACAGGTGGGAGAGAACTGGTCCTTGTGTGTGAGTCACCAGCGCGGCCCCTCTGCTCCCGTCCCCGCTGTGGTCCGGAGGGGGGCGTGGCTAGGGGCAGCTCCTCCCTCCCCCACCGGCCCTGCCCACCAGGTGCAATAACGGAATCGGCACTGGCGAAAGGCGCGTAAACGATCGCGTGAATCATCCTATATGTGAATTGGATTATTGGCCCGCACGGGCCGGGGACTTCTGTTCACTCGATGGAGGAGTTTTCTCATGCACTCTACTCCTGGACTTGAATTTAGAATGACAAGATTATAGGGTGAACATGTCGTAGCCTGTAGCCCTTTGAATAATTCAATAATCCTTGCTTAGCAATGACCCACGCATTGATGACATCATATATACCCAGTGAGGTCTCAGCAGAGAGCTATGAGTGGCTCCAAAGAGCTGACCATCTTCAGATTAAAGCTCTCTGGACGTCTTGTGCTTCAGCATTATCCTGAGATAAGAGCATGAATAAATAAGCCTCTTTATGAAAAATATATTGCTCATTGATTTACGAAAAAGCAAAAGGTTTTTTTCTGTCTTGGGCAGGTTTCCCATTCTTAAAGACACACAGCTCTTTAAGCGAGCTGCCACTTAAAGCCCATCTCACAGGTCCTGTGCCTTAGGCTGATAGAGGCTTAATCAGGCCAATCAGACACTTCTGGAAGTTTAAAAGCAAGTCAGTTCCTCCTGTAAGTGCTCAGCCATGCTGATTAATACAGGGAAGTTAACAGTTTCTCGTAGCTCCCACATTCATGGATCAGCTCCACTGACCACCTCCGCTAGCAACATCTGAGTCATCCCAACATACATGTTTAAACAGGATTTGGACATACAGCATTATACACTAATCAAGGGAGGTGTGAATTCATCTCTGAGCAATATCACACTGCTGTTCTGTGTAAGTCCACACCACTCCTCCCCCTCTGCTTGTATCTCTCATGAGAACAGATAACCAGACAGTTTCACACAGCTTCTTCAACCACTAATTTCCCCGTTCCTTTAAAAAAAAAGTTATCAGTGCTATTTTTAGTATGATTAATCAGATTGCAAGGAAACTGGAGAATAAAGATTTTCAGGAGGAAATGCCACTACCTCAGTAAGAACCTCTCTGAAACGATTTAATGAACATCCCATGGAAGCTACACAAGTAGATAATGGAGCTCAGCACACTGATAACTGTTTCTCATTAACAGGGCTCATGAACCCAGGAGCTGTTGCATGTTGAGAGCCGGGACTGTTCTCTCTTTCAGCGGGGTTGCGTGGGCACAAGGCTGTGTGTTAAAGGGTCACCTTCAGCCTTCCCTATCCATGGTTCTCACTCCACCAGCCCTGCCTCACTCCCTCCGCCCTGCTCATTTCAGCCGGACAGACAGATACGGGAGCTCCCTCGGGCTCTTCCGCCCAGCGTTAGAGCTATTTTCATCAGTGCGGAGATACACAGCCAGCCAGGCGGAGGCCACGCCAGCAAGGATTAGAGCTGAGACACGACACGCGGGGCGGCCGGATACTGACGAGGTCAGCGCTGTGGCCCGCAGGGAGGGGGCCGGACAGCCTGGGTGGAGTATGACGCAACAGCGCCACCTTTTGCCTTTGACCTCGTCTAGGTCCCTGACGGAGGGGGGGTTGGGGGGGTAGTTGCTCCAGATTAATAGGTGCCTGTTCCTCAGGAATGATGCAGTCAGGAGCCCTTTATATGTTTGTATCTTACTTTGGGTAGGCTGCTTCAGCTGGCTTCACCGGGATATATCTGTCACTTACAAGATATTTACGTATTTCCATAAGTAAATGATACAAGGTGGCTTAGAAGGCTAACAACACATAAAGTTTTAAATAGGCTCGTGGCATGTTATGATGAACTGTGGGAGCAAGTGGAAAGAATGATGTAGAAATCATCTGTTAGGTTGCTGTGATTGTGCGTCACTAGCAGTGTGCAGTAAACTATTCCGAGGCTTGACGCCTATTCTGTAATTACCTGGATGATCTCAAGTTAAGTACATTTTCACGCATCCCAACACGCACGCACACACACACACACACACACACAATTATTTTTGTATTTACTGCTCACTCAGTAAGAGCTCCAGATATCAAAGAAATAAAAAAACATTTCTGTTAGCATGTGATTTGAACATCATGGCCAAAAAAAGAGCAGAATGATGTTCAACCACTTGAGAGACAGAGAGTGTGAGGGGCTCAAATCACGCGCTGTAGCTCTGCTGGGTAACCACAGCCCCAGGTGTGTAGGGGAGCAGGCACACTACTGGGAGGAGTGTTAAGTAGGTCAAAGGCGTAAACCTGGACGAAGAACTGCTAAAAAACAGCCAGAGAACCAGAGAGATTAACAAGACAGGGAGAATGCAGAGGGAGAACGCAGTGGGAGAATACAGTGAGAGAATGCAGTGGGAGAATACAGTGAGAGAATGCAGTGAGAGAATGCAGTGGGAGAATACAGTGAGAGAACGCAGTGGGAGAATACAGTGAGAGAATGCAGTGGGAGAATACAGTGAGAGAATGCAGTGAGAGAATGCAGTGAGAGAATGCAGTGGGAGAATACAGTGAGAGAATGCAGTGGGAGAATACAGTGAGAGAATGCAGTGAGAGAATGCAGTGGGAGAAAACAGGGATGTGTTAGCTGAATGCAGAAAAACAGGGTCCAGATGAGAAAAAAACCCTGATATCTTAGGTTTGATATTGTGGTGCAAATCAGCTCGGCGTATCATGGTAATAAAGTGCTCCAATCAATTAAGGGAGCTGCGGGTCGCATCATCTCACTGGCAGGAGCTCAGCTGGCTGGTGGATCTCAGTGTAAATGATAAGTGATATGAAATGGCACCTGAGTCCCTTTGAGGCATTGTGGCCTCTTTAGAATTCACACAATTGTGAACTCATTCTTTAAGACCAAAGAATATGAAGCCAAACTTCAAACCACTTTCCTTTCAGATTTGGCTCCCAATTGCATTTTGATTTTGCTTTACATTATACAACTTATCATGTACATAAATCTAATTTTAACAGGACCTCACCACAAACACAGGAGACATTGTTATTGTCATTGTTTCATGGAAATATTAACTCCTTAATAGGCATTTTTATCTGAAGCAGCCAGTCGACAGGATGGTCTCAGTTATATGCTTTTATCATGAGCTTAAGCAAGCCCTGTCCTCGCTCCACACAAGGCCCAGTAGAACACTTACTCTCTTACCTCCGTGTTTGTCAAAGCATTAACCCTGTCTGTGGCACTAATGTGTCATTAAGTGGCTGTAGCTTCCTGTTTACTGAGAAAAGCCTTGTCACCAGTGAGTAGTTTGTTGGGAAAAAAAACCCTGCCTCCTGTGATGGTCTCCCATGGCCTACCTTTAGTGCTGCACTAGTGCAGGTATATTGCTGATGATAAGATGATTGCACGCCGGCTTTCAGTTTAAACATTGATAATATGAATACATTCAGCTAAGAGAAATGTGACCAAATTGAGTTTTACAGCCAGTCTGTAGTGGGCACCTCACTAGGGTTCATACTTATTCACAGTGACACACACAGGGAGGCAGAGGTTGATGTTTTATGTATAACCCTATTAGATGTCAGTATAAGGCCAGACATTCCCCAGGACTTGGCGATATGCCAATAATACATAAACAAAAACACTGGTTAAAGACAGAGAGGGTGTTCAAACTGCAGACCCTCTCAGAGAGTTAACCATTAACTCAGTGCTAGAAGTAGACCAGGGAACGTGAACGTGACCGGGCCGGGCGGGACTGATCATTTCAGAGTGGCGGCCGTGGAAAGTTGATTTGCTGTCCAAGCGAGAAGGGCGCTGGTTCCTTGACCTCCACCAGGTTAATGTTCCATTCTGAAGCACGGGAGTCTCTGAGTGCTTGGGCACATTCACAGCCCCACGTCTCCACCGTTCCTCCCACACAACAACCTCCCCGGGGGGCTTCGAAGCAGCGCGCTTGCCGTGCGTCCGGCCCCGCCTGAAGGATCTCTCTCCTCGGGCCCTCCGCGGTGCGTGATTTAGAGCGGCTCCGGTGAAGAGCGGTTGCGTGACTCCAGGGTGGTGGAGAGTGATACCGCAGTCGTGCTTCCTGTCTGTGGCCCCGTGTCACCCGGCTAAAACACACGTCACAGAACAGCGAGTTTCCGATCATAGCCCAGGAGTTGGTATACACGCCGATCCATGCATTATTCACACAAAGGAAAAGGGTGAGCAGGGAAAGTGGCCCCTGGGCACAAATCATGAATATTTAACATCAATTGCCCCCCCCCCCCCCCAACTACCCTCCCCCCAGCACAGTTTCCAGATCGTCATCTCGCTATAGCCGTGCTGATGGAAACCAAGCGATGGAACAGCAGCTTCAGCGCCGGTGTTGAATGGACTCCTCCCACCCTCTCTCCCCCCATCACGGAAGGCCGTGTGATCTGTGCCATCCTTGCACCCGTGGGCGGCACATCCAGCATGGCACAATGACACCAGCCGGGCCCGAACAACGCTTCCCGGCCTGCTCGTCTTCAGAGTGCAGGATGGAGAGGTTGGAATCCCCTTCCTGATCAACCAGCTCATCCCAGACCTGGTTCGGCTGTTTAGTCCTGACTCATCAAGCATTAGTTGTCTTCTCTTTACCTTCTGCAGAGTCTGGAGGCCCGTTGTAGAAAGACTGGTTCTCCAACCTGTTTGTTTGAAATTCCTGCTTGTTCATCATTATTGCAAATCTGGTTCTGCAAGGTGTCATGAGAGGCCAGCAGAAACTCAACGAGTACTCTAGCAAGTAATGGAAATTTCCTCTAGGTGCCACATGATCATGCCAACCATCTCCAGAACTTCCTGATGAGAGTTTTGTAAATATCCTGGTGAATCAGATCTCACATACATAATCTGTAGTACACAAAACTGCATGTCATGGTTTAATGTAAACAATGTGTGGCAAGTATAATGTCAATTCCATATTTTTCTTTTGATACACAGAACCAGCCCTGGTCAGAAATATAACAACATACTGTGTGTCCACACCACTGTTGATTGTTATGAATAATATCCACTATCACACAGTCTGATGGTAACAGACATTGCCCTGTTATATGTGAGCTGTGTGTAAACCTCTGAAAAATTCCTCCATCACCTTGACAACTCATTCTCTGGTGTATATTAATATTCCTAACAGCTCTATTAAATATTAATCTGTGATCACCTGCTTACCTTGATTAATCACAACACTTCCAATCAGATTGTTCTGGCATCACTGGGTCTTCAGTCCCTTGCTGATTGATCAGAACAGTTTCCATACCGATAAGTCAAAACATTATCTTGCCTGTCAGAGCACATCTTCACCCCGACTGCTGAGATAACGTCACGGTTTTTGATAGCTTTTATTTTTCATACAAATCATTCAGAACAACTCATTTCAGTTATTATTGTGCCCCTCCCCCAAACACACACACACACACACACACACACACACACACACACACACACACACACACACACACACACACACACACACACACACACACACACACACACATCACAGCATATTGAACAAACATGAACAGTTCAATCAGTGGCAGTAAAATCAATGACCTACACAAATACAAGTTAGGTCAAACAACAACCTAACAGCAACTGCAGTAAAGTCAAAGAGCCATCTCATTTACAATAACAAAGGAGGGCATATGCTTCACAAAGTAACATAACAAAACAATAACACAAACCATAAAATAAACATCGGAGCTGTAAGAAGCAGTAAATCTCTCTGAATAAAGGTCAGACAGGTTTAGACCTACACCTTCTGTTTAATCAGGCACTTCTGAAAGGTGGCCAGATAGCTCAGACTCCTTCACTGCCTAGAGCTCCCAGCTGGGAAACAAACACATGGCCAGAACCCACAACATTGTCCTTTTGACATGTCCTAAAGTTGTTAATGTTGTTGAGAAATGTTAAACTCCAAAACCCAGGATTCCCCCCCCCCCCCCAAAAAAAAAGGCTTATTGTATTAGGATGTGTGGCATTAAAATAAAAACATATAACAAGGATTGATGATGTAATTAATTAATAATAACAGTTGTTTAATGAGTTTTGAGTGTAAGAGATGCAAGACACACGGGTCACTGTAGAAATGTGCGAGTGAGAATTACAAGCAGCAGGACTCTTCAACTGCAAATACATCAAACTGTTCAATAGAAGTTTTATAGCATCGAGACATCTAAAAACATCTAAATTATCAAACACAATAATAAAGTTATTCTATATGCACTGCAGGTTATTTTTACGTGTTGCTTTAAAAGAACAAACAATTCTGATGACGGTCATGTTCTCCGGCTATAACAGACTGAAATCTCTTCAAGCCTTCAGACCTGAGGAAATGTTTTGTATGACTGCCCCACCTAGTGGTGATATGTGGTAAGTTTGAACTGTCATGTTTGCTGTGCTAAATGTTTGCACCATTTCGTTAGCTCTGACAGCTTACAATGCCAACTCACATTTGAAATAGAATCAGAGGCAATATGGTTCCCTTAACCTGTCTAAAGAAATTGAGCCCAGGTACTTAATAGCTACAGCAATAAATTCAAAATAATTAGTGACAAAATTCATAATAATGTATTTGTTTGTAAATTATGATATATATTATACTATTATAAAATAGACCACATGGCATATTGAGATGTTAAAGGATATTGATTCACTAAATATAAATGATTGACTCCGGTTAACTAATCAAATGCATAGAGTCTGTTGGACAGTTCAGTGCTTGAAGTCCCTGAAATTCTAAAATTAATCTCAAATCACTTGCTTGCTTTTCAAAAGGATACGCAGCCTATTGTTATAGTATTGTCAACATTTGTTGAAAGTTACATAATAGTAAGTAATATTAGTTACTGTTCTGCTGGACTTTTTCATATAGCCTTTTTCATATTTCTATTACTATTACCTTTCTGCCTTCTCTATTCTTTTTGTACTGTAATGGTGCTACTGCTGGAATCCTAATTTCCATGAGGGAACCCTCCCAAAGGGATCAATAAAGTTGTATCTAATCTAATCTAATCTAATCTAATCTATCAAATCAAATCAAATCTAATCTTATCTAATCTAATCCAATCAAATCTAATCTAGTCTTATCTATTAAATGAATTGTATAATACTATTAATGATGCTATTAATAATGTTATACTACTAATAATACTATTAATAGTATTATTAAGCTTTTAAAAGTGGCAAAAGAGTGAATGGAGCTCTTGTTAGAAAAGGGCTAAAATGGCTGAAAGAGTTAAATGAGTAAATCAAAGGGGGATGTAAGAGCATCAGACCAGAACCCAAACAGCTCCCACTTCAGAAGAGTCCATCAGAACATTGACACTGCGACCTTCTACGCTACGCCTCTCGATTCTTCCACTCGTGCTCTCCAAATGCTGTGTAGTCCTTTAGACTTTAACATGAGAAATTATTTTAAGCGTTCTGCTGAGGTGAAAATGTCTTGTTAATACTTGGAAATAATTTACTATGAATCCTAAGTAACTTTTATTGATGGGGTTTTTGCTAAAACAACAAAGATCTCAATGTGAGCATAATGAGATGACAGAAAAGTAAAAATACCCATCTAAGAAGGACGATGATGAAAGCTTGTACAGAGATTTGTGGTGTACAAGCACTATCATCATTATGGCTAAGAAACATCTTACAGCACAAGTTTTGAAACAAATAAACAAAAATGAAACTTAAACTGAAATCTTGATAATCATATTTGATAATAATGGAACCAAGATTTGCCTTATAATAATGTTTCCCAACCCACTCCTCCTGGACATCTCCCGGTCCACATTTTTGCTCAATCATAACTTCAAGCCCAATTGCCCAAGGATTCAGTGGTTTTGATCTCTGGTTCAGGAATGTTGGGACTGGGGATATAGGAAATATGTGGACGGTGTAGGGGTCCCTATGGACCAGGCTGGAAAACACTGCTTTATAAGGAGAGAATTGACTACAGCACCTCTACGATAAAACCCAGTTGAAAGGGAGCTGTTCATAGTGGTTCACATCAGTTTAAATTTAGAAGGAATAGGAACAAGAGATGATAAGAGTGAAGCAAATGGCTCCTGTTTCATATCAGTCTCTCTGAGTAGCCTTCATTTGTGTGTGTCATGGCACATTGCACTTTGAGCCTTCAAAACAAGAATGAAAGACTTTGATGGTGGGTAAGGCACAAAGCACTAATCTAACAAATAATGTGCACTGGTGAAAAATGCACAAAACCTACTAATAGGCTTACTGCACTGTTAAAAAAATAGAAAGCACACGTTTTGTTTTTTAAGAGAAACTTGGACGAAAACGGAATTCGAATTAAAAGAGATTTATGTATGCAGCATTAAATATTCCATCCACTCTTCACAGCTGCTTCGTACTCAAGTGTTTCTCCTGTCATGCGACTGATGTCTCGTTTCAAAATGATCAGAGGCGTTTTCGTCAAACATTAGGTGGCGCTGTTTTTCCAGTCATTACAAGCCTACAGGCAAATGAAAACTCCGTGCACCTTACCTTCGTCTCATGCCTTACAGAATCACCTAACACTCCTCTTCGAAAATGGAATATGACAGCGTGCAAAGGAGACGACTGGTACTTGATCACGATGCCGTGTTCATGGATGAAGACCACTGAGACACTGAGACCCCTGGGTGAGTGAGTTTTATATTGTACAAGGATTACCTTGGGATGGTGGTATACTGCACATACTAAACGAGTTATGACTGAGTATAGAAACAACACGTATATAAAATAACGTTTAGTTTTAAAATATTTTTTTCATATAATGACAGTTACTAAAGTTTCACTGTAAATTACACGTTTTGGGTGAAAATCCTTTCCCCCTAAAATTCACTTATGGATGCAATATCTATATATTGTTAAAATTAAAGTAATCAGCAGATACAACCCGAAAAGGTGTATGAATAAACAGGTCGCAGTCACCTCCATGTAATTAATATTGTATATACAATAATACAATAATGGTTTTGTTACGCATTTGTTGCGAGTCCATGGCTTGATTTGAAAATAATGGAATCTAACTGCTTACTTAGGCAACTTGTGACAGTAAAGTCTCAGAAGTCGTATTGTCTTATATGCCTTTGAAGAGGATTGTTAGAACATTTGATTTTTTAATATTTGTTTACATTTTGTTAGAATATACATAATAAATTATAATATATGAATTATATAAATTTTAATATATGAAAAGAAATGAGCCAGACCACAGCTTTGACACACATATCATTAGATGTTACTGCTCTTTCTGGTGCTTTAGCTATGCCACTTTGGTTTTCTTAAATTCCCAACTGCCTTTAAATCCCTAGGTGGAGTATGTCTTACCCTGACACTGGTATGGACAAAATAGAAATCCATAAGTTAACTGGGTTGATAAGCAATTTATATGCCCGTTGTTTTCTACATCTGTTTATTTTGGTGATTAACTGGTTGATACTCATTAATTGTGTTTACATTATTGTTCTTGTGTTTACGGTCAGGTTTATTGTTATTCGTATGAGGGTTAGGAGAGCATGGCGGACCTCTTGTCCACAACTGACATCTGCTGTGAATAGCAGTGCTAAGTTCAGTTAGCATGAGTGGACTTCTGATGTTATGATCTGGCTTCCTGTACCAGTGGAACTTTATTGTGGCGCACTAATTAGGAGTCTTGCGAACAAATTCATCTTCAGGATGGCATATTTCCTGTGTGCACCTATAGCTCCTGCAGGACAGCTCTGAGATCTGTGTTTCTTTTTCAAAAACTATTTTTTTCTAGAAGATATTTTTCTTCTTTCCCTATGGATACATGTGGAGACTCCACACTTGACATGAACATCTGGACTGACCTTGTCTGAAGGTGCTAGCATGCTAACTGCGCAGGTTTCCTTACTCCTTTTTTGCACAGTTAATTTTTTTTTCCTTTACACGTAAATGCTGTTAAAAACATTCAGTTTCTTTGATGGAGCAGTATTAAAAAGGAGTAAGTGTGGGAAGGTGTTGAAATTGATTATCAGAACATTTGTCACTGCACTTTTTTCCTCATGTGTTTGCATCACATTAATTTGTTATGGTTGTGCTATATATAGAAGACTCAAAGAAAATCTTCATGTTGTTCATCCATATTGAACTGGTAATGAAAATAGGCAGTAAAATAATTCATATAAACATGTTTCTGCATTTCTGCAGAGAGTTGAGGGAATATGTCTGTATACTTTTAATCGGTTTCTTAAACAAATCGTGCAAGAATGTTGTTTATGAAAGCCATGCTGAGATGTTTCCTCACGAGGCGGTTTGGAAGATCATGAACATGTGGTTCATGTGCACAAACCCTAATGGCTCCCACTGTGGTGCAGATGAGCACAGGACATGTTGATGGACACACCACATGGCCTTTTGATATGTGTGTCATTATTATTAATAATTAATATTAATAATTATTCATTTCATATTATAGTAGTTAATAGTTAGGGTTAGATTTAGTAGCAGTAGTAGAAGTATCAATATGAAATATTTATTTGGTTTATTGCATATTTATTTTAGCTGAGGCTGTCACAGATTATACATAGTTAATTTATAGAAGTCCTTCTCTTTGTCGGGATTCATGTTTAACTGGTTTATTATGTATTTGTACACTGTCACAAAGTCTCTACCCACATTTGTTTTTGGATAAGTAGAATGTTTGTATTTTTGATGGACGCGTGGACATCTGAGTTTTGCCATAGGCTATGTGAGAAAGGAGGAGTCACTGTGAATGTGTGGAAAACTGGTGGCCTGTTGCTGAATTCCATTCTAAGGAAAAGTGATCTGGTTCCAGTAGGCTTGGCGTCCCTCTCAAGTAGGACAGCAGGTCTTTCTGCTTGAACTTTAACATGTATGCCATGCCTGGAACAGCCCTGTTTGAAAAGCACCCGAACGTCTAGACTGTTGTGGTTGGACTTGCAAGAGTTGGAGGACGTTGGGTTGGTAGGGAGGAAGCCGCATGGCTGTCTCCAGTACCCACTTGGTTTAACCAGCTGGGCAAACATGTTCCACTCATCCTCTGTTTACCCAGCAGGTCCTCACTCCAGTCCTGCAGTCTCTCTGTCCTTCAACAACTCAGGTCTGGGGGAGTCATGGTGTGATAATGAAGTCTCCCTCCTCTGTGCTCGCAGGTTCTGAAAGAGTTGACATCTCCCCCGGCTCCAGGAAAATGTTAGGCGTATGGTTTTGAAATAGGAGACCTAGAAGATGTGAGCCAACTGTAGATAGGGAGATTGTCCTTATACTAATTTCGAGAGACATTTGTTTAACCATGGGTTTTCCATCCAGCACCTGTTAAACCTTTTAACAATACTTTGATATATTAATGATATGAGTTTATTAGAGCTTTTTGTTTCATTTTAAAACAAAGAAATGTAGAGCAGTGTTTCATTTTTGTTTTTGTTTTTAAAATAAGGAATTCTAAAGATATTCGTCTTCTCTCCAGCATTTGTGTGTAAGAAACTGAAGGGGTGGCATTTATGGCACTGGATACATTTATGGCTCTGTTCTCCCCCAAGGTCCATTTATGCAGGAAAAACATTAGTCAGCCCTTTTCATATACTGTATGCTATGAGGTGTGTTTCTAAAAGTATTTGAATCATCATTTACATGATTTCAAGAAGCTTTATTTTCAAAATACATAGTGAAAATGTAAAGGTGTCCATGGTCATGACAATCAGTGATGATGGATGTTTGTTTCTAGGCTGTGGCTCTTCTCTCTCTCTCTCTCTCTCTCTCTCTCTCTCTCTCTCTCTATCTCTCTCTGTTCCATTACTCCCCATGACAGTTATTACATGTGAAAGACATGAGATGATTTGGTCCCAGTGTTTTCGCGCCGGATTCAGGCTGTAAGAATATGATTGCGTTTGAGACATGAGAAACTGAGCGTGCGGGTGTACCTCTGCGCAGAGGCCCTGCTGTGTGTGGTGTGGAAGAATCCCATCTGACCGTCTGTGTGTGGTGTGGAGGAATCCCATCTGACCGTCTACATGCAGATGACCAGTGATGGCCACAGCATCAGAGCCAACAGAACAGTAAGGCGTACCCAGCGCATCTCAACTGTTAGATGGCATAGTTCTTACAACTCGCCAGTGACACAATTCTTCTTTATAATACCAGTTGTACAGGCCCATTCCCGTGTCTGAATGGCTACCACAGTGACATGAGTGAGTGCTCTGGGTAGTCACCTCTCTCATTTGTTTCCAGTTCAGTTGATGAAGTGGTGACTGAGCACATTTTTAACCCCCTGGAAAGGATTATTCTGACCTGCCTCCTCACAACCATTATCATTATGACTGTCCTTGGCAATCTCCTAGTGATGGTGGCTCTGTGTAGAGACAGACAGTTGAGGTAAGAGATGTTCCTGAAGGAGAGATGTTCCTTAAACAAAAAGACACCAATTTATCACTCCTTACGTAATTGTTAAGGGTGCATGAAATGGAGAAATTATCAAGACTGGAAAATGTCTTTATTCAATTTTATTTCTTTTTAATTCAAAAAGGTAACAATGCTAATGAGTTGAGTAGAACTGTAAAATAATTGTAATAGCTTTAATAACTGTATGTCAGTTACAGAAGGAGGTCGTGCTGTAGGGATTGTCACACTACATAATCACTACACGCAGTCTTTCATAGATTTAGTTCATGGATTGTGCAGCAAATTGAGTGCAAAGTGTAATACCTGAGACATAAAATCTCAATCAGCCTTTTTTGTCTCCTGAGGGCATTCTTAAAAAATAAAGAAGCAGGTGCAAATTTTAGTTTATGGGTTTCAGGAACAATGCATTGGAAAGACAAGCAAAGACTTATGTAAAACTGAACCGAGAATCATGCATGAATTATGAGGGATTTGTTAATTTGTGTGTCATACATTATACAACACAAGGGAGCAGACCTCTGCTTCAATGTCAAACACTTCAAAATTGTATCACCTCTTAATAATTTCAAAGCTGCCAAATTGAGTGTCTTATGCACAATCATAAAATACTCAACCTGTGAACACTTCAGCAACACTGAGTACACCTTTGTTTCCCAATTAGCCTAATTGTATAACCTTGGTTTTTAATGGCCTGAAAACTACTGCAGAACGGCAGAAATGTAAGGTGATCCGTTGTATACCGTATAAATACTGATCCCGCGTTGTTGTCCTCCAGAAACATGTGAAATCTTTATTTATTTATTTGTGGACTGAACCGCAGGAAGAAGAAGACCAACTACTTCATCGTATCGCTGGCGTTCGCTGACCTCCTCGTCGCCCTTCTGGTGATGCCGTTTGCAGCCATAGAGCTGATCATAGGCCACTGGAGCTACGGAGAAACCTTCTGCCTGGTGCGCACCTCGCTGGACGTGCTCCTCACCACGGCCTCCATCCTGCACCTGTGCTGCATCGCACTGGACAGGTACGGGGGCGGAGCCTGTGGACCTCACCTGTGCAGCGGCTCACGCTGATTAGCACGCGCATTATTTATCGACGCCTGATTCATTTTAGCAGCCGCTTACAATAATCATTCTGGAATGAATTATATGAAAGTTTATGAATGTTTAATGAATTGCCTTGTTAGCTGGGCTGGGCGGTGTTGTTATTATTGTATTTTCATTATTAGAGTGGGGGAGAGCCCTCTGTAAAAAAAAAACAAAAAACAACACATAATTGAAAATCAATGTTGATAATTAGCATGATGGTCTGTGATTGCTCCGCTCGGGTTTTTTAATCAGTCGTGTGTGATTTCCACATTGTTGGCAATGATTTGTTTGTTAAATGTATTCACCTCAGATTTCAAGCCCAGTTTCATGAAGCCTCTTCATGTGCCCTTCTGAATGTGCTGGCGTGCATCACATCATTTAGGCACTGATTTTCTCTTGGTCTAAGCACTGTAATTTTGCATGGCTGAATCACAATGTGCTATTATTTGTTTTTTCCTCATGCCCCCTGCTGCGTCACATTGAGAAACCTTGCCTGTGCTCAGCGTGCTGAAACTCTGATTCCTCCGTCATCGGTTTTAAGCAGCTTTAACCCACTGCCACGTACTGAAGATCTCACTACACTCTCAACATCCAGAGATAATGCAACATAGGCCTTATACGGGAGAGACAGAGACGACTCTGTATATCTTCATTTGCAGAAGTGGCTTGGCAGGATAATAATGTCTCATTTGCAGGCTTTTGCATGTACAGTCTCTGTGCTCCTCTATTAGTGTTACGCTGCCTCCCCTGGCTTTGGAGGGTGCAGCTGTGCCTCATGGAGCGATCCTCGCCCGTATGGCATCAACACGTGTTTTCACACTCCCTCTGTATCCTCCCTCGCTCTTACACACACACACACACACACACACACATTTTGCACCCTTGCCTTCCCCCGTTCACAATCGTACGCATCCCATGGTGCCTGTCATCGTTTCTTCCTCCCTGCCGAGTCATGACTCATATTTCAGCCTTATGCCCATATCTTTAAAAAAAGCTTCAATTCTGGAGTGACATGATTCACAAGGTGGATTTTTCAGAGTGGGATCAGCATGAAAACAGAGGTCAGGATGTGTGGTCAGTGCTGGGAATGTGTTGGTTAAGCATGACAACCGGTTGCTCAACAGTATCCGTGACTCACGTGTGAGACACGCCGTTGCCGTTCACTGTGCTTGTCTTCGGCAGGTACTATGCAATATGCTGCCAGCCGCTGGTGTATAGGAACAAGATGACCCCCGTGAGAGTCTCCCTCATGCTGGGGGGCTGCTGGGTGATCCCCTCTTTCATCTCCTTCCTTCCCATCATGCAACACTGGAACGCCATCGGCATTGAGGACATTGTAAGTGAAAGGCAGCCTCCAGTGTGCGACCTTTGTTTGTGGACATATTAGTTAATAGACTGTGTGGCAGGGGCATTGAGCTTGAAATACAATTCACCCCCCCCCCCCCCCCCCCCCAAAAAAAAACATCATTTTAGCTCACCTGCCAAAGAAGCCCAGATGATCTTGCTAAGGCAAGGCTTCTAGAGGGCGGAGGGGAGCCCTGGTCCGGGTATCCACATATGCTTTAGGTTATCAGGGATCCACTAGAAATGGAATTGACTGGAGATAATGAGGGAAAGATCACATGGTTCCTGTTTCTCTAAGAGAGACCTACAGTGGTGTGATTTGACTATCAATATATGTCCAGATTTCACAATCACAGTCCTAACCATCATATGAAATTGACTCTTTTGTTATTTTTCTTATTTCATAGATTTTTGTAAGGTCTTTTTTAATACCTTTGCATTCCAGATTGAAGAGAGGAAGTTGGACCACAGTGCAAACAAGACGTCGTGTGTGTTCCTGGTGAACAGGCCCTACGCCCTCATCTGCTCAGCCGTGGCCTTCTACGTGCCCCTGGGTCTGATGATTCTTGCCTACCAGCGAATCTACGTGACCGCCATGGCCCACGCCCGGCAGATCGGCACCCTACGGCGTGCTGGCTCCACCCCGGTGCCCTACTACGGCCACGACCAGCACGGCTCCAGCCGCATGAAGATCGAGACCAAGGCGGCCAAGACGCTGGCGGTGATAATGGGTTGCTTCTGCCTCTGCTGGATGCCGTTCTTCGTTACGAACGTGGTGGACCCCTTCGTCCGGTACAGCGTGCCTTGGCAGGTGTGGACTACATGGCTCTGGCTAGGCTACGTTAACTCAGGCCTCAACCCGTTCCTCTACGCCTTTCTGAACCGGGCCTTCCGCCGAGCCTTCCTCCTGATCCTGTGCTGCGGAAATGAGCGCTACTCCAGGCAGGGAAGCCTAAGTCTGACCAGGCCTTACTCAGCGTCCATCAACGGCACATCCATAGCGCTCAGGTACAGTAAAACCTTGTCTTTAAAGGTCAGCGGCATCACCTTTGGGGTGTCCAATGTAGACACACTTCTGCATCCACTATGAGTGTTATTTCAAGTTCTTCTTTACGCTGTTGTCCAGGAGCTCTTAACATTTTTCAAGCATGTTCAAAATGGCAATGTTCATTGTGGTCAGTTTTCACTTTTTGTTCATGCTCATTATAGTTCTGTCCGTGGCACTGTGGGCATCCGTCTGTACCTTCGGACTGGGTGTAGAGAAATGGCCAAAGATGCGGCCTTGCAGAATCAGTACAAATGCTATGAATAACATTTCTGTTACCACACTGGGCACACAACAGAGTTTTCTCAGGGGAAATTGGCATGTATAGGTCAGCAAATTTCAGAGTTTCGGAGTCTTCACAGTTTGGTTGTTCTTCCTCACTACTTACTTACTACATTGCTTTAAAATTTCTGAGGTGGATCCAACTTCATCTTTGCACAAAAAGGATTGAAAGAAAGCTTTGGAGCGGAACTGTACACTTACTTTCACATTTAGGGCATTTAGCAGACACTCTTAATCCAGAGCGACTTACAAAGTGCTTTGTATCTCTTCACAGAATGCATCCTAGATAGTAGCACAGATGGGTCTTGGTCATAGGTCAAAGGGCTGTATGACATCATGGGTGTGATTGCTGTGAAACCCAATGACTCTTCCATTAGACTTCTTCATGCATTTTTGTAATGAACAATATTAATATTAACAACAATATTAACATCTTCTAAGGCTGATTTGCTAATAAAGGGCAACAGTCTTCATGTTGACGCTCGTGTGGTGGTGGCGTTCAGCTTGTGTACCACATTGTTCTGATATCACTGCTGCTTTCAGAGTTGGACAGAGCAGACTTGGTCCTATGGTCCTGTGCTCTGTGGGCTGAAGTCCTGCTGGTATAGTAGGAGGGCTATCAAAGCCAGGGAGAACTAAACAGAGCAAACTTTCCTTTCAACGATTTTGATGTTACAGGAAAAAAAAAAACAAAAAACAGCCACAAGACCAAAACCTACATCTATAGTATCATCAAAAGGTTTTCAAAAATTGTTAAAGAGCATAATTAAACTTTTTACTTAGGGTCCAGGGAAAATATATTTAGTCGGAGCACCACGAAGGACCTTCATTAGAATGACATGTCTGACATCACAGGAATACACTGTGCTGCAAAGTCTGTTGTCATAACCTGCTGTCTTTAGAACCTAGAAAATGGCATTTTGTAACCATACGTCAGCAACGTTATAACACGTGTTATGTCGGTTTAACATAAAAAATGAGCAAATATGTCTTTATGACAGCTCACGTTAAAACCACCTTCCTAAATATGAGTTTATGATAAATGTCCTGAAGGACTTACACAGATCTCATGTGTTAATACCGTCCCTAAGTAAAGCGTTACCACATCTCCTTTACGCATAAACCATCCCATAATTTTCCATGAGGTTTTTGAAGCAGGTTTCTGAGCATTTGTGCTAGGGCTCAGGTGCTCAGTCAGACGTGTGATTTAACCAGTGAAGGAAGTGTCCTCCGGTCAGGAAGATGTCAAGAGGACTTTAGAACCTGGATGCAGCGAGCGTCAGCTAAAACTAGTGGACTTGTTGGTGTAAGCAGAAGGCTGGGCACTTTATTTATGCCAAGATTGAGTAATGAAGGATCAGGAACAGAAGCCTGAAGCTGTTGTTCTTGAGTTTGCCAGAGCATTTTTACTAGAAAATATTAGCCAGGCTAACAAACCATTAAGCTCTGCCTTATAAACAGCATGGTATCTAAGTCAACGGTAAGCCAGCTTGGCCATTCCGGGAGTTTGCTGTTGAAAGACAAACCCACATACTACATCTGAGTGTGTTTAAGTGTGCAGTGTCAAACACCCAATAAGGAGCCTAGATAAATAGGATTGCATCACTGACATAGGGCAGATAGTCCTGTGCACGTTTTCACATATAGCAACAGGACATAGTAAAGTGCTAAAGTGTTTTATGATGGTATTTTAGATTAGGGCTGTTGTTGTTATGACTGACTATAAAGATGTCCTGTTAGGTGTTGTCTGGTTAATGGTTCAACCGCCCGAGGGTTATCTTGATCACACTGTACCTGCGCTTGACAGCTGCACACTCTTCAACCTTTCATTCACCCCAGTAGTTGGTGAACAGGATGTGACTTTGATCTTTCAATTTATATTCATCCTAAATCTCAACACATGCTGGCTATGGACGGTCAGTACTGTATAATTACAACCAGTGTTACAGTGACACACAGCTAAAGTTGTTTAGATCAGTAGGAACTTATCTTATCTTGTAAAAGTGCACACCCCATTGATTCCTCATTCCTGTGTTGTTATTATTACTTCAGCTCATATACAACTGGCTGTAAAGACATTCCTCAATAGTGTGACGACGTGAGATGTAAGGGTAGGCACGAGACTTAAGGGTAGATGCGACACATAAGGGTAGACATGACACGTAAGAGTAGATATAAGACATATGGGTAAATGTGAGATATAAGGCTAGATATGAGACGTAAGGGTAGATGTGAGACATAAGGGCAGATGTGAGACATAAGGGCAGATGTGAGACGTAAGGGTAAATGTGAGACATAAGGGTAGATATGAAATGTAAGGGTAAATGTGAGACATAAGGGCAGATGTGAGACGTAAGAGTAAATGTGAGACATAAGGGTAGATATGAGACGTAAGGGTAAATGTGAGACATAAGGGTAGATATGAAATGTAAGGGTAAATGTGAGACATAAGGGCAGATGTGAGACGTAAGAGTAAATGTGAGACATAAGGGTAGATATGAGACGTAAGGGTAAATGTGAGACATAAGGGCAGATGTGAGATGTAAGAGTAAATGTGAGACATAAGGGTAGATGTGAGGCGTAAGGGTAAAGTTAATTCACTGCTGCTTGGTATAGCTGATGCAGCCAGGACTGATCCCAGAACAGCATGTACAGTTGGAGTAATTTATTTGGAACATTGTTGTAACTACAAGCACAAAGAAATCTGCCTGTGTAAACTGTTTAAAGCGCAGAGGCCTGCGTTGTGTGTGAAGTGATAATATCTGTTGGAGCGTTGGGCTCGTGCCTTTCTGAGTTATTTCTGGTGTAATGTCCTGTAGCTCATGTCCACCCAGCCCTGCAGCTTTATATTAACTCAATAAAAGGCTTTTATGTCTTCACTAAATCACAAGCCATTCTGCGACAAATACAGAATATACAAAATAGATCTTAATCTCATAATCAAGAACTTTCAAATCAAGGTCATAAAAGCAAATCTGTTCTTTTTGTTTTCTTTTCTTTATAGTCATGAACAGCTGTGGTATAGAAATAGGAAATGGCAAAGTCCTTAGGTCTAGATCTATAGAAATGAGTGTGATTTCTTCTGTCTCTATCAGATGCAGAGACTCTAAACTTAGAATCAATGTATATTTAGGCATAGATGCAAGGGAAATAATAGGGATGTGAATTAGTGATTTTAAGTCATTAAATTAAATAACGGTTTAATGTCTTTGATGAAACCACGCAGTAATGTCTTTAACTAGAATGTTGCTTTGTTGTTGTAAAACAACTCACTCTTTTTGTGAGGCCAAAAAAATAAGGAACAGACAACAGAATCATACAAGCATGGCAAGCAGACAGGATCAGATCAAAGCAGTATTGCTTTCTCACATTAATGCTTTATTTTGCACGGGCGCTGTGTGGTTGGCAGGTGGACGGGCGAGTGTGTTCGCGCGTGTGAAAGTGACGCCATGCCACCTCTCGCGCATAATCTGGTATACTAGATAATGGATCAAATTTAATAGCCTTGGTGTGAAAATAAACATCAGAATGAGTATTTGTTCTCATCTACAAGGCGCTAATCCGAGTACGATGGCGTGCACGTCTGCTGTCAGTAATCCGAGCTAGTGCATCATATGCCTGAATATGTACAGTTCTTACAGTTCTTGGTGTGCTTTTATACATTTGTCCTATTTCAGAGATATTTCAATCAGAGCCCTGGAGATAGTTGTTCATCCTCATTTTACCTAACAGAGGCCAGTAAAACTACCAGTTATTATAAAATCTATAACCAGATTTGTATTTATGTATAAAATTTGAGTTATTTTGTTAGACAAGCATTGCAGTCAAATACTGGTAGATATTGTTCACTCATTTTGGTCTACTCTCCTGAAACCTGTAGATGAACCGAGACGTCTGATATTAGCAAAACGGATATATTTGAAAAACTATTCTCTTCAAATTCTAATTCCACTGTTAAAGCTTATATTTCTATTTTTGGGCATAACTCAGACAGGGAACAATAAGTTCTATTTTGGAAGGCAAATGCCATGTCAAATAAATCCTACTCATAACAGTAATAATAGGGCTTCAAGTAAAGGGCTAATTTATCAGTTGTCTGTTCGTGGTGAGCATGTTTTGGAAAATACTCATTTAGAGTGGAAGAAAGGAAGCTTGACTCATCCTATTTGACTGTGTCAGTCTCAGTCATTTTGTTTTCAGCTTGTCTGTACAATTTATTAAAATTGGCAGCGCCGTGTACATAAAAACAGCACAGAATAAAGATGATGTCTCGTCCCTTAGCTGGGACTACCTCTGCAAGCCCTCCTGAACCCCCCACACCCAGGGCCTGCTGTGCCAAACAACACGGATACATCATCTATTTGTTCTAAGAAATTCCCGTTTTTAATGTTAAGGAATGTGTCTCATTAATTATAATGCTTTAAAATGAGTTATCACATTTTTCTTTTCTTTGCGACTCCCTTGTTTTCAAGGGAGAGCTCAATAATTCCTGTTGCACAGAAATGTCAAACCTCATATACATTTTCACAGCAGTATCGCAGCGTTTAACTTGATGGTGCCTCAATGTGTATTTAATGTAAAACCATTGCCAAATTTGTCATAGACAATTACTAGAACATTTTGGTGAAGCTGAGCTACATTTCCAAAAAAGGCCAGTTTGTCTTTTTTGCTGTTTTATCATTGCTGCCACTACGGATTAATAGTTATTTTATGTCCTTTTCTGTTCAAAAGGTGCATGGATTACATGGTTACGTGAGAACTTTGGATTCCAGAACAGAGTCTGTATCCTCTGGAGATCAGATCTATTTATCACAGATGTGTGGGATATCTTTAAATGATCAAACTATTTGGTTTGATTAGATCTGTATACAGGAGTGAGATTCATACGGCTTTATTTGTGTTTGATATGTTTGTGCTGCTCCTTGAATCCCTGCATGTTTTTGGCCACCCGCACTCATAGACTCACCCGCTGCTCCAGACACCCTCAGCCCGTGGTTAGGTTCACCACGCCAAAATATTTTTTAATAGATAAAGATGTGGTTGTGATTTGTTATTATTATTATAATAAATATTTTTATTATTATTAATGTCATACCATTTCCCACCCCCTGCTTGGAAACACAATACATGCTGCTCAGATGATCTGACCAGTAGGGGTCACCGGTTCTCTCTGTGCATAGTGGAGTAGGTAGCTTGGCTGTTTGCAGGGAGCGCTGCACCATGTTCTTCCACCCACTGAGTATCATTCGGAGCACCGCTGCTGCTGGGGTGAAGGCCAGAGGAGAGCGTTGTGATCAGTGTCAGCAGGAATGCTAGTTATGCTCCTTGTGCACGAGGGCTCTGTTGGTGCTGTTAACCGTCCACTAACCATCCACTTAATCCTCGAACAGATCTACACACGCCGGACTCTGTAATAGGTTCGTCCTTTTTTAAAAGGTGCGTTTTCTGGACGCGTGGTGACACGTGGTAGCAGCACGTCTGTTGCCCATGTGCGGTGTGTGACTGAGCAGCTGTTTGGTGATGGGTCGTTCTCAACACAGGAGCAGTGTGGTCTGTGGCACGGATGTAAGGCATTCAATTAGTACCCAAAATGATGCTGTTTTTGAAACAAATTGAAATGGCACAATAGCACCTTGGACATATATGAGGAACATCAGACCTGTTTACAAATGAAAACCATTTTCTTTGACACAAAATGGACGTATGATGACAGAACAATATGTCATATATATGACATACAGACATACTGTAGATGGCTCTTGTGGAGTAATTACATCCCTTAGGCTTAATGGCTTTAAAAGCATGAGGTTGTTCTGAAGTCAGCAGATGTTTCATATCTGCTGGTGTTGGTACCTGTGCTAGTGCTAATGGATCCAGTACTGCAGGACCTGGACGTAGTGGTGGATTCAGGTGCTTTCTCGGAAGCTATTACGAGTCACTAGTATTTTGAGTAATTGGCAAATTAAACTGACCATCTCAAACATTTGACAGATAATAGGAATTGGGCATTTTATGGTTTATCAGTGGGTTTATTGTATTCACTGTTGTGAGCAATTTATTCTGTAACATTTTAACTGTCTTACTATTACAATCCTTAAATAATGTAAATTATATACACTGAACGGCCACTTTAGTAAAAATAAATATTGCTCTATTAGTCATTACAGCTACCAAGAAATGTATATCGGTGAATTGGAAATCTGAACACTTACCTCAGATTTCAGAGTTTGTTCTTTACTTCTGGGATGACCTTTTATACCTATTAATATCTGTTAGGGCTCACGCATCATCTCTGAAAAGTACAGTTTATAAAGCTGACAAAGGAAATCGTAAACGGTGAAGAGTATTGATGTGACAAGCTTTTGAACCTCCTCTCCCCCATTCCCTTTAATGTTTATTTATTTACTGTATTTACTTTTACTTATTATTTATTTAAGAAAAAACTCAATTGTATCATGTTCTACATTTGGAAGTTTGGAATTTCCTGTGTGTATAAATAAAGCTGTAAAAAAAATCCCATCAGCATGATGAAACAGAAAACTGGATTCATATGACCAGGTGAAGTTTTCACTGCTAAGTGATCCAGTTTTTGCAATCTTTTTGCCCACTGGACTCTTAATGTTCTGTTTCCCTTAGACAGCAATGACACCTGAACTGGCCGCCTGCTGTTACAGCCCATATGTCCTAAGGAACGAGAGGTTTATGTGTTCTGATATGTTAGTTGGAGCACAGAAGCTGCTCCACAGAAAACTTGTGCTGCACTCTGGGGTCATGTGTCTAACTTGCATACAAGGAAGCTACAATCATGGACAGGTATCCCCAATAAAATAGCCATTCAGCATGTGCAGATCATGATGAAGAAAATACATTTAAAATGTTTCATTTAAACAGTGCAAACTGAAGAAACCATATACCTGAGGAAGAATGGAAATACTGTGGTCCAGGGGCCATTTCTCAACCGTAATCACATTCTTCTCTTAAGAAATGACACAAAAAGAAAACATCTAAATTAACTTAAAACTAAAGCGAAAAGTAAATAAACCATGGAAAGAATTTAATGTGACTGCAAGGACATTTTTGTAGGACATAAGTGGAGACCTAGTGGGCCAACGATGATCTTATTTTGAAATGATGGCATAAAAAGATCAACTTAAGATTCTAGAAGAATTCCAACTAAAGTGGCCTAAACTCAAGGAGCAGTCTGTCAAAGAATCTAATAAGCACAAAACCTGCATCTAGGACTCTTAATGCAATGCTGAAATGTCTATTTTTAGTGAGCAGCTTTCCCTGCACATTTGTGGGGGACTTTTCTAGTGAGTCCACTAAACACAGATTCCTAATAGTGACACTGCTTCTAATGGATGGATAAAACGACTTTTATGCATCACCCCAGAATGGTCAAAATTCTTCAGATGAGCTTCAGGTGGTCGGTTTGTTCTCAGATCATCATATTCATTAAGGGGGGCTGCTGGTGTCCCCATCAAAGCAGCAGGTCCCCTGCAGTGACAGCATCAGACGCCTTAAGCCTGGTTTATTAAATTACGTAATCGCTGAGGCTCCGCCCGTGCGCGAGTGCCTCGCGCGCTGTCGCTGCGCGAGGTCGTGCACCTCTCGAATTTTGCAACTTCGCGCGCGCGCCGCGCTTCAGCGCGATCGACAAAGTCATGTTTGCAGGGTTCATACACCTATACAAGGTGGAATTAAAGCACTTGTACGGCACTTTCAAGGTCCATTTCAATATTTTCCAGCATGATAAACATAATTAAGTTAAATATTGACGCGCCGCGAGCGGCGAGGGTCCGCGCGGCGAAAATGACGTAATCGCTGAGGCTCCGCCCGTGCGCGAGTGCCTCGCGCGCTGTCGCTGCGCGAGGTCGTGCACCTCTCGAATTTTGCAACTTCGCGCGCGCGCCGCGCTTCAGCGCGATCGACAAAGTCATGTTTGCAGGGTTCATACACCTATACAAGGTGGAATTAAAGCACTTGTACGGCACTTTCAAGGTCCATTTCAATATTTTCCAGCATGATAAACATAATTAAGTTAAATATTGACGCGCCGCGAGCGGCGAGGGTCCGCGCGGCGAAAATGACGTAATCGCTGAGGCTCCGCCCGTGCGCGAGTGCCTCGCGCGCTGTCGCTGCGCGAGGTCGTGCACCTCTCGAATTTTGCAACTTCGCGCGCGCGCCGCGCTTCAGCGCCATCGACAAAGTCATGTTTGCAGGGTTCATACACCTATACAAGGTGGAATTAAAGCACTTGTACGGCACTTTCCCACTGCGCAAAGATACGTTGAAACGACGTCTTTTCCAAGTCATTTTTGCACGTCGGATTTTGGTCCCCTGAAGGTGCAGACTGTGACGCCAGATGACGTCTTTTTTCCGACGTCTTTTGCACGTCGTGTATCGACGACCCCGGGACGTCCGGATAAGGGCCATTTCTAGTCCAAATGAAGTCTTGTGTAGGTCTTTTTTGCGTAAAACATTGACTCCTTTTAGACATCGTTTTTATAAGCCTACCAACAGCTATTTCTAAATAGAGCTGTAATATCGAAGGAAATGCTTTCTTAAAACACAATTTCCATGGGGATTCATAGTTTCTGTGCACAACTAGTGCCATTTTAGAAGGTAGCATTTTGTCCTGGTAAATTTTCCTAGCTTCCTTTTCGTCGCAGCAGATAACTGGAAACGTATAAAGTGTAAGGTTCAAATCTGCTGAGCCTAACGAACTTCAGAAAGATGAACGGGAACAATAAACAGGTCCGCCACCTTCTGGCACCAGTTACACACGTTACAATTGTATATGCTTTACAACTAAATCACATGAATGGCATTTCCAATTTCTTTCCACCTTCATTTTTATTGATCACTGGCCAAAACGCCAACTTATAAAAGTAGTAATGTCTGTGGTAAATTCCATCCAATACGTGAGTAGCTAGCTAGCCTTTTGGCTAACGTTAAAACGTAACAAACCTTACAAAAATCCATTACAAAAGTACAAGGTAATGTGATTATATCTATTGATCTGTTACTACAACATATAAACATTTTAGGTTAATATTTTGAGGTTTGTTAAAGACCAGTTGTTAATGTTACCTTGAAATCGCCAGTAAATAACTGTAAAAAGTAACGGATTTCTTTTTAATTTAAACTCCTAAATGCGCGAGTGTAACGTTGCAGAAGCAACGGAGCGAGGAGACGGACACAATTGCAGAGATGAGCGAGATTTAATACGGGGAATACCAAAAGCAGAGTCGTAATACCGGGCGCAGGTCATATCGGGAAGGCAGTCCATACAAGAAATGACAACAGACATACTCGGACAGATAAACCAAACACGACGGGGAAACACGGAACAGGCAGGTACTCTAGTAGCGGAAACAATACTCACGAAGAACAGGTATACAAAGCATAAGGCACGAAGTAGACAAAATCACGGATGACACGACTGGGGAATGACGGGACTTTATACATAGAAACTAACTAGGGACAGGTGATGGCAATGACACTGGGCGTGGTAACAAACAAGGAAACACGAAGACAAACGAGCAGGGCGGGACAAACAGGCAGGGAACACGGACATGAGGGAACCCAGAGTGACAGCTACGAGAGGGGGCGTTGCCCTACGTGACAGCGAGGCAACTCGCTTGAGCTTTTTATGTAGGCTCACTTTTGTATCATAGTCAATTGATTGTATTTAACATAATAGTTATACATAAATATTATATATAAACAAATATTTTGATAATACATACATTTTCTTATACGTGTCTACATTAAATAATGTATAATAATATGGATTTATTACAGTTCACAGGCTGCACCATTGAGGACATGGAGTTTTAGGTTGACGGAGTCGAGCAAAAGTGTTTATCGCCCAAAAGACAAATTTTCTCATACCGCTTTACTCAACATTTAGAAATGTTCATTAATATAAAAAAAACAAATATTATGTATCATGTACATTTCTGTACCCTTCTTAGACGTCTCCGTGACGTTGAAATTCCGACGTTCAAGTGTTTAACTGCATATCGACGTCCAAGTGGGGTCATAGTTAAGCCTAGTTTATACTCGACGCGCCGCGAGCGGCGCGAGGGTCCGCGCGACGAAAATGACGTAATCGCTGTGGCTCCGCCCGTGCGCGAGGGCCTCGCGCGCTGTCGCGGCGCGAGGTCGTGCACCTCTCGAATTTTGTAACTTCGCGCGCGCGCCGCGCTTCAGCGCGATGGACAAAGTCATGTTTGCCGGGTTCATACACCTATACAAGGTGGAATTAAAGCACTTGTACGTCACTTTAAAGGTCCATTTCAATATTTTCCAGCATGATAAACATAATTAAGTTAAATATTGACGCGCCGCGAGCGGCGAGGGTCCGCGCGGCGAAAATGACGTAATCGCTGAGGCTCCGCCCGTGCGCGAGTGCCTCGCGCGCTGTCGCTGCGCGAGGTCGTGCACCTCTCGAATTTTCGCGCGCGCGCTGCGCTTCAGCGCGATCGACAAAGTCATGTTTGCAGGGTTCATACACCTATACAAGGTGGAATTAAAGCACTTGTACGGCACTTTCAAGGCCCATTTCAATATTTTCCAGCATGATAAACATAATTAAGTTAAATATTGACGCGCCGCGAGCGGCGCGAGGGTCCGCGCGGCGAAAATTACGTAATCGCTGAGGCTCCGCCCGTGCGCGAGTGCCTCGCGCGCTGTCGCTGCGCGAGGTCGTGCACCTCTCGAATTTTGCAACTTCGCGCGCGCGCCGCGCTTCAGCGCCATCGACAAAGTCATGTTTGCAGGGTTCATACACCTATACAAGGTGGAATTAAAGCACTTGTACGGCACTTTCCCACTGCGCAAAGATACGTTGAAACGACGTCTTTTCCAAGTCATTTTTGCACGTCGGATTTTGGTCCCCTGAAGGTGCAGACTGTGACGCCAGATGACGTCTTTTTTCCGACGTCTTTTGCACGTCGTGTATCGACGACCCCGGGACGTCCGGATAAAGGCCATTTCTAGTCCAAATGAAGTCTTGTGTAGGTCTTTTTTGCGTAAAACATTGACTCCTTTTAGACATCGTTTTTATAAGCCTACCAACAGCTATTTCTAAATAGAGCTGTAATATCGAAGGAAATGCTTTCTTAAAACACAATTTCCATGGGGATTCATAGTTTCTGTGCACAACTAGTGCCATTTTAGAAGGTAGCATTTTGTCCTGGTAAATTTTCCTAGCTTCCTTTTCGTCGCAGCAGATAACTGGAAACGTATAAGTGTAAGGTTCAAATCTGCTGAGCCTAACGAACTTCAGAAAGATGAACGGGAACAATAAACAGGTCCGCCACCTTCTGGCACCAGTTACACACGTTACAATTGTATATGCTTTACAACTAAATCACATGAATGGCATTTCCAATTTCTTTCCACCTTCATTTTTATTGATCACTGGCCAAAACGCCAACTTATAAAAGTAGTAATGTCTGTGGTAAATTCCATCCAATACGTGAGTAGCTAGCTAGCCTTTTGGCTAACGTTAAAACGTAACAAACCTTACAAAAATCCATTACAAAAGTACAAGGTAATGTGATTATATCTATTGATCTGTTACTACAACATATAAACATTTTAAATTCCAGCACTTTTCAAACCTGAAACACAAAGCAACATCAAAATGCGTCAGGTAAATGTTCATTCCCCTTTTTTTGAGGGGTGTTTCTTTATACTACCACATATAGTTTCGGACAACATTGCAAAGCCATATTTATGTTTGATGCCTGGTGTATATATACAGTCTCTGGTCAGGTAAAAGTGTTCTTTCCCCGGTTTCGCAGAGTAATCGCTGAGGCTCCGCCCGTGCGCGAGTGCCTCGCGAGGTCGTGCACCTCTCGAATTTTGCAACTTCGCGCGCGCGCCGCGCTTCAGCGCGATCGACAAAGTCATGTTTGCAGGGTTCATACACCTATACAAGGTGGAATTAAAGCACTTGTACGGCACTTTCAAGGTCCATTTCAATATTTTCCAGCATGATAAACATAATTAAGTTAAATATTGACACGCCGCGAGCGGCGCGAGGGTCCGCGCGGCGAAAATTACGTAATCGCTGAGGCTCCGCCCGTGCGCGAGTGCCTCGCGCGCTGTCGCTGCGCTAGGTCGTGCACCTCTCGAATTTTGCAACTTCGCGCGCGCGCCGCGCTTCAGCGCGATCGACAAAGTCATGTTTGCAGGGTTCATACACCTATACAAGGTGGAATTAAAGCACTTGTACGGCACTTTCAAGGTCCATTTCAATATTTTCCAGCATGATAAACATAATTAAGTTAAATATTGACACGCCGCGAGCGGCGCGAGGGTCCGCGCGGCGAAAATTACGTAATCGCTGAGGCTCCGCCCGTGCGCGAGTGCCTCGCGCGCTGTCGCTGCGCTAGGTCGTGCACCTCTCGAATTTTGCAACTTCGCGCGCGCGCCGCGCTTCAGCGCGATCGACAAAGTCATGTTTGCAGGGTTCATACACCTATACAAGGTGGAATTAAAGCACTTGTACGGCACTTTCAAGGTCCATTTCAATATTTTCCAGCATGATAAACATAATTAAGTTAAATATTGACGCTAAGTTAAAGCGCTGCGCTTCAGCGCGATCGACAAAGTCATGTTTGCAGGGTTCATACACCTATACAAGGTGGAATTAAAGCACTTGTACGGCACTTTCAAGGCCCATTTCAATATTGCAATTGATTTTAAATATTGAATTAAATATTGACACGCCGCGAGCGGCGCGAGGGTCCGCGCGGCGAAAATTACGTAATCGCTGAGGCTCCGCCCGTGCGCGAGTGCCTCGCGCGCTGTCGCTGCGCGAGGTCGTGCACCTCTCGAATTTTGTAACTTCGCGCGCGCGCTGCGCTTCAGCGCGATCGACAAAGTCATGTTTGCAGGGTTCATACACCTATACAAGGTGGAATTAAAGCACTTGTACGGCACTTTCAAGGTCCATTTCAATATTTTCCAGCATGATAAACATAATTATAGTTAAATATTAATACATATACTCGAAATGATTCGAAATAATTAGCTTTTTTATCACATTATTTGATGGTTGTTTATTTTCAAAACGCTCAATCTTAACGTCTTCACGTTCTCTCATGTTTCGTCCTGGAATTACAAGAGGCTCGTATTTGTTAACGTAATTTCAACATTTTAATGTACTTTAGCCTAAATTCCAGCACTTTTCAAACCTGAAACACAAAGCAACATCAAAATGCGTCAGGTAAATGTTCATTCCCCTTTTTTTGAGGGGTGTTTCTTTATACTACCACATATAGTTTCGGACAACATTGCAAAGCCATATTTATGTTTGATGCCTGGTGTATATATACGGTCTCTGGTCAGGTAAAAGTGTTCTTTCCCCGGTTTCGCAGAGGTTTTTTTATTCTCCACTGCTACCTATGGCCACCTATCGTTTCGGAGAACACTGCAGCGACGCTCGCGACGTTTGCGAAAGTATAAACGCCTACACCGCTCGCGCAGGGTCGCGCGAGGTGGGCGGCGTCGCGCGCTACGGTCGCTCGCGAAAGTATAAACCAGGCTTTAATCACTGATAAGACAGTTAGGCTCATTACTGCTGTGGTGTTTTCGGCGGTGGTTGGCAGGATTATCCAGGGTTGGCCTCTTACCAGGCACCAGATGGTAACAGGCCTGCTAGTGACCTGCAGGGGGAAGAGCTGTAGTGTCCTGTAGGGGGAAGAGCTGTAGTGTCCTGTAGGGGGAAGAGATGTAGTGTCCTGTAGGGGGAAGAGATGTAGTGTCCTGTAGGTGGAAGACCTGTAGTGTCCTGTAGGAGGAAGAGCTGTAGTGTCTTGTAGGGGAAGAGCTGTAGCATCCTGTAGGTGGAAGAGCTGTAGCGTCCAGTAGGGGGAAGAGATGCAGTGTCCTGTAGGGGGAAGAGCTGTAGCGTCCTGTGGGTGGAAGAGCTGTAGCGTCCTGTAGGGGGAAGAGCTGTAGTGTCATGTAGGGGGAAGAGATGTAGTGTCCTGTAGGGGGAAGAGATGTAGCATCCTGTAGGGGGAAGAGCTGTAGCGTCCTGTAGGTGGAAGAGCTGTAGCGTCCTGCAGGGGGAAGAACTGTAGTGTCCTGTAGAGGGAAGAGCTGTAGCGTCCTGCGTGGACTACAGTGCCGTTGTCTTCTTTGCTTCTCATTTTCTCATCTTCTTCTGCTTGGCTTCATATATTTGCCTTCTGTTTAGTTTTTTTCTCTTTGTTCTTCTGTTTGGTTTTGTTTGCTTTCTTCTTTGTTCTTTTGTTCCTTTTTGCTTCATATGGTTTAATGTGTTTTGCTGTTTCATTTTGTTATTGTATTTTTTAGTTATTAAATAATGAAATTGTGCTATTTAGTGTACTTGTCATGCCTAATTTCCTTGGTATAGTCCATCTGTAAGCTTTGATGCAGGCATGTCTGTGTGCTCCCGAGTGGAGTAACACTTTACTGCACCTACAGGGGGCTGGACCAAAGCTCCACCTTCATCTTGAGGGTTTTGGGATGAGAGGTTCATATATTGTGGGTGAGGTTTGTTTCTGTGTTGTGTTGTTTTCAGGTACTGAGTGCTTTGCGTGGGTGAGGCTCTTTTCAGAGTGAGTCTTCACTGGTTGCTGTGGTGATAATTCCACAGTCTGGTTGTGGTTTATTTCGCTTACAACATTTGTAAAGTGATTGTAGTGTTAAATGAGATGTGGCAAGTTTGCATCGCCAGAATAACACTCAGCACATTTTTGATGTTGGTTTTCTCTCGTGAATGGTTTTTATCTTGCTTCTATAGTTAGCCATCTTATTTTAATTTGCTGAATAAAATAGTATTTTATTCAATTATTGTTAAATAAATGATACATTGGGAATTCCTGCCTCTGGCCCACTGTTGTAGATTGTAGCCTTTTTTCAACTCACTGGTTGAGTTTTTCAAGGTGGCATGGTGTGATACCTTTACCAAAATAACTGTCTGGATATAGCACTGACGCTGTTAGTTCAGTTTGGACTTGATTTAACTCTAGAGCATTTTGAGATAGCATCTGGCTTTCCTACATTGACTGCAGTGTAACTAACTGAACAACTGGAGCTGAAATTGTGAGAAAATGATGTGTGCAGTGTTAGGATAAGGCATGTTTTCAGCAATATTGCCAGGTATGATAATATTGTAAAGCATGGACTCTGGATTTTAGCCACATATAGTGTGCCTGTGATTCTGCTTATTATGTGGTGTATATGCTTAATATAATGTTTAATTCCTATTTGTCACCCAAATCTCAATCATCACTCAGGATGCATTATTGCATGAAACTGACTATATTTATTATTTTTATTTATTTATTTTTATGAAGCCATCATATGTGGACACTGCATTAGCGAATCACACTGAAAACAGTAAAGTAGACAAACTCCACTAGCCGTCCATGTGAATCTCCGCCACATGCTTCACATGACCCATGGATTCCTGTCTAATTAGTGCATGGGCAGTGGTGGGAGGGCTGGCCAAGGAGGAGCCCAGTTACCTCACCGCTGAACAGTCACCTCACCGCTGAACAGTCATCTCACTGTTGAACAGTCACCTCACTGCTGAACAGTCACCTCACCTCTGAACATTTTACTGACTTCTGAACAGTCACCTCACTGCTGAACAGTCACCTCACTGCTGAACAGTAACCTCACCGCTGAACAGTTACCTCACTGCTTAACAGTTACCTCACTGCTGAACAGTCACCTCACCGCTGAACAGTCACCTCACCGCTGAACAGTTACCTCACTGCTGAACAGTCACCTAACCTCTGAATAGTAACCTCACCGCTGAACAGTCACCTCACTTCTGAACAGTCACCTCACTTCTGAACAGTTACCTCACTGCTGAACAGTCACCTCACTGCTGAACAGTCACCTCACCGCTGAACAGTTACCTCACTGCTGAACAGTCACCTCACCTCTGAATAGTAACCTCACCGCTGAACAGTCACCTCACTTCTGAACAGTTACCTCACTGCTGAATAGTCACCTCACCTCTGAATAGTAACCTCACCGCTGAACAGTCACCTCACTTCTGAACAGTTACCTCACTGCTGAATAGTCACCTCACCTCTGAATAGTAACCTCACCGCTGAACAGTCACCTCACTTCTGAACAGTTACCTCACCGCTGAACAGTCACCTCACTGCTGAACAGTCACCTCACCACTGAACAATTACCTCACCGCTGAACAGTCACCTCACCTCTGAATAGTAACCTCACCGCTGAACAGTCACCTCACTTCTGAACAGTTACCTCACTGCTGAATAGTCAACTCACCTCTGAATAGTAACCTCACCGCTGAACAGTCACCTCACTTCTGAACAGTTACCTCACCGCTGAACAGTCACCTCACTGCTGAACAGTCACCTCACCGCTGAACAGTCACCTCACTGCTGAACAGTCACCTCACCGCTGAACAGTCACCTCACCGCTGAACAGTTACCTCACTGCTGAACAGTCACCTCACCTCTGAATAGTAACCTCACCGCTGAACAGTCACCTCACTTCTGAACAGTTACCTCACTGCTGAATAGTCACCTCACCTCTGAATAGTAACCTCACCGCTGAACAGTCACCTCACTTCTGAACAGTTACCTCACCGCTGAACAGTCACCTCACTGCTGAACAGTCACCTCACCGCTGAACAATTACCTCACCGCTGAACAGTCACCTCACCTCTGAATAGTAACCTCACCGCTGAACAGTCACCTCACTTCTGAACAGTTACCTCACTGCTGAATAGTCACCTCACCTCTGAATAGTAACCTCACCGCTGAACAGTCACCTCACTGCTGAACAGTCACCTCACTGCTGAACAGTCACCTCACCGCTGAACAGTTACCTCACTGCTGAACAGTCACCTCACCTCTGAATAGTAACATCACCGCTGAACAATTACCTCACTGCTGAACAGTCACCTCACCTCTGAATAGTAACATCACCGCTGAATAGTCACCTCACTGCTGAACAGTCACCTCACTGCTGAACAGTCACCTTACCTCTGAATAGTAACCTCACCGCTGAACAGTTACCTCACTGCTGAACAGTCACCTCACCGCTGAACAGTTACCTCACTGCTGAACAGTCACCTCACCGCTGAACAGTCACCTCACTGCTGAACAGTTACCTCACTGCTGAACACTTACCTCACTGCTGAACAGTCACCTCACCTCTGAACAGTCACCTCACCTCTGAACAGTCACCTCACTTCTGAGCAGTGTGCTTTGCCTTGTTGTCACTACAGCTTCAGTCTTGCTTCTTGCTCCTTTAGCTACAGGTTTTATGTTCTCTTCAATGGTTTTTTTTGGATAACTCATTTGTTTTGTGCTCATAACTAGAGTCAGAAATGCAATTTGGACAGCAAGACCTCTTGTTGAAACGCTGTGTTCCTGTAAGGCAAAGATGAGGAGACTGAGAAAGGGATGAGCCTGTCTTTTAGCAAATACATCTCAAAACACACAAGCCATGAGAGTCTGTTTTGACATATGGGGAGTATTACTTGACATTATGAATTTAATGTACCTCATGAAAGAGAGAATAAAGCTGAACTGGATTACTGATCTTATCACATGGAGTCTTATTAAAGTAATGGTTCATGTGAACGGCTCCATACCTTGTGGAAATGCTTGTTGATCTGGGGATACCTCAGAATCCTTTCATTTCTGTGGAAGCTCTAAACTATGTTATCTCTGTTTTTTTTGCCCTTAATATTTTTACCTGTTCATAGCTGAATTTCAGTGTATGCTTTTAGATTTCATTTTTGCTTTGAAAAACATTAGCACATGGATTTCAGATTCACATGTCTGCCATAAACTGAAGCTGAAGTCAAGAAGCACTTTACCTGCACTCAATTGATTTGCATTGAAATTGTCCTTCCGTCATGAGATTATTCATAGAAAATATAAATGACCCATCGCTGCTGAAAAAGACTCCACGCATGGCAAGAGCTGTAACATGTGAAAGGAACATTTGAGAGACTTTTTGAATGTTGAACATGCTGTTCATGCTGTTGCTATGGAAGTTTGTTTTGGTAGTGCCACAAGAACAGTTTTGGGGGAAGGAAAGCACTGAACCCCATTTGTACAGAGGGAGGCCAACAGAGCCAGCATAAGAAATAGGAATGTGATTATGAATTCAAAGTTGTGAAGCTGTAGCAGACAGGCTGAAAATTCCACAGTCCTGCCCTACCGAGCCTGAGCCAAACCTTCTACAAGACAAATTCACACAAGTCAACCCCCCCATAACCCTCCTGTACCTGCTTATTAGACCTCCAGTCTGGATGCCACCTCCCTACAGTGGTATGCTATTTAAAAACATAAACAGCATGCTGGATGGGTAAATTTTTTACTTTAAAGTAGACCGATTCTGTCACATATGGTAGAAGATATTATTGAAGGTATGCTAATGTGGGTCACAAAATTACACAGTGTAATTTGCTACGGCTATTATGAGGTATAATACTGCCAGGTTTGGCTCGATGATGGTCTACAGTGTGTGTCAAATGCATGCTGACATTCTGCAGTGAACGCAGTGAACGCTGTGATATTACTCATAGGGTGAAACTTTTAGAGTTTCTGCCACACATTCTGCTGCCATGATTGATGATGTTTTTAGTATCCGGTTCCTTCAGTAATTCATCCGAGCTGAACCTCCAGACTGAAGTATGAAATTTAAGTCCACAATAAAGCTGTTACAATACTATAACTCGAAATAAAGCCCCTGGTGTTAACCTCTGCTGGTGAAGTGGAAGAGGTCATCATGGATCAAACGCAGTAGTGTTCATGCTATTCCTTTTTATTTAAACCATTCATTAGACACAAACCCTAGTAGTAGCAGGTCCTTCTTCTGAGCTCTTTAGCAGTCTTTCCCTCTGACAGAAGCACAGGCTCTAAAGAAGGGGGCAGAGTGCTACATTGAATGTAAAAACAACAACAATTGCTTTTTCCATGCAAACCTGTGAACTCTCTTGCATAATATTTTTATTCTGTACAATGATAAACGATGCTTAATGGTTTGGGATCAAGATTTATATGCTTAAGATGTCTCTCGGAATGTTATCTGAGCATGAATTATCTCATCATCAAGGCTTTATTATTCAGTCGTAATCATATGGTGCCTGTCAGCAACTCTTACTGAATGTAGATACCATTTACTTACATTTCCACCTTTCAGGTAGACTACATTTTCCAGCCATCCAACCTTCTTTCTCTCTAAACTCTGTTGTGAGGATTCTGCACATTCTCCGCAAAGCTCAGGCGTGCGGACGGTGTCTTACAGCTCCAAAGCCAGAGTTTCCTTTTGGACTTGAAATAACTGGGCTTTGTGTGTTGTATTTTGTATGCCACTGCTCAGGAGCACATGTATCGAGGTCCCTTCCCCCGCCGTGCAGGAGTCCCTGAGACGCAGGTTCAGTGGACAGGCGCACCATCGTAGGTACTACGCAATGATTTTGTCCGTGTTGTGGCTGAATTCGTTGTCTTGCTGTTTGTGATGGTTTGGGAGGTGGTTTGTGAAGAGAAAAGTCTCAGTGAGTTACAGAGTCAGTGGCGGAAGCAGGAAGACATTTAGCTTCATGAAAAGCAGCCCCCAATATCCATAAGTACTCCATACACATTACAAGGAGGCGTGATGTTTTGTTGACTTTTTTTCCGTGATTGTGTTTGTAATACACGTCAGTTCATTTAAAAAAATTTATTTTTGCAAGAGCCTTGTTGTCTCCAACATTAATATTAGGACTTCAGGATGTGAGGTTATTTTTCCTCGAAACTGCACCATCGTAATGTCCTTGTGAGAAATTGAAGGTACTCAGTGAGACATTGATTGCACGGTTATACTGCAAATGTAGAAACTGCTTCTTTACATCTTGTTATTTCTGAGTGTTCACTTGTTGTAATCCATTCTAATGTGTCCTTCATGTCTATGATTTCCCCGTCTGGAATTATGATTTCCCTCTTCCCGTGTCATTTGGAGAGCACACTGACCTTTGTGCGTCTATCACTGGTACTAATGGTGATGTTATTTCTCCACAGATTGTCACTTCTTCCAGACCAAAGCTACAGTGACAATGGCAAACGAATCCTTTCTAGTGAACAGGAATCGCAAGACTCCTCTGGCGTTTTATAGCAAAGAGAAGACATACCTGCAGATGGCAACAAGCTGTTACAGTGAGTAAGCATCAGATGGCGGGTGCACGCCACACTCAAGACGCTGAGGATTGCTTTAATGGTCATTAAGTGCTAAAATGAACCGTGTGGACATGTTTTTCACAGACCCGGTCCAGGTCATAGAGATGCAGAGGGATCAGTTGAACACAATAAAATGCGCCAAGTAATTAGTCCCTAGACTTCCCTAGGTGAGTCACTGAATAACAGAGGAACAAAATTAAGTTCTACAAGACAAAGCAGTGGATGTTCCACAGAAAGAAGCCCCGCCCCCCCTGACCTGACGCAGTCCTGACAGGACACATGGTGCTCTCAGCGCTCCACTCATTTATGTAAATGACCTGTTCCTCCCAAATAGCACAGACTATAAACTGGCAAACGATGACAAGTGAATTCCTCACCTGTCCCTTACCTCCCCTTTGAATGTCCGAGCAAGCCGCGTGGCTCGTAGTGGAAACGACAGACTGGTAAGACATGCAAGTAATGAAAACGTTGCTTAAAGCTGTTGAAAAATGTTCAGATTGGTTTACTAAAACATTGACTTGCAGACAAAAATTAGTCTGAGTTAGAAGTCCCGTTAGAATACTTCACTGCTTTATTTATTTTTCAATGTATAGTTTTGGCTTCACAAATAAGGAGCAAATTTTGGTCACTATGTGACTGTTTATTGCATCTTCCTAATTTTCTTTGGTCTTGTGTTGAAATGCTGTTTAATGTTCTCTGTGGGACAAATGTAGAAGCTTTATTAAAAATATATACATCATGTCTTTTCAGTGCTCAAATTATATTACAGTGGCATTTCATTCATTATGCAAAACACTTGTTCGATTAATATTCCATTCTTCTCATGCATTCAACAGAGCTTGACGGCTATTCAAAGAATTAGCATAATGTTATGAATTGCCTTCAAGTGTCCAAACCATTACACCCTCTGTGCTTTTGTGAGCCAACTACAGATGAAACATGGTATTCAATTTAAAAGAGGAAAAGTTATAAAAGTTGTGAACAATCTAAGTCACATTCAATTTGCAAAATGTACGAATTTCTTTCCTCACACAGGAAAAACTTACTGCAAGCAAAATATGACTCCGGCATCTACAAGTGCACAAAACAATTCTCATAACACTGGTGCCTAAGTGTCCACACCACGTAGTTGTGTGGCCACCAGACAAAGCAGAAGAGACCATTAGCTCAAAGTTCTCCACACTGCAAATAGGACAGGCTTATTTCAAGGGGACTCATGCTCATATGTTAAAACTGCATATTTATTTGCCATTAGAGAGAAATACAGCATCAGAAGTGCTCAGCACACACATATTTGAAATGTATATGGAATGTATGCATTGCTCTGAAAAGTACAACTTAACTCATGTACAAAAATAAAGTCAAAATTGTATATGTAGCAAAAACACATTCATAAGTATCATGCTCATTAAAGCATTACGGTATAACAATATAAACAAATTCAGCTGTCACAATCTGTACCTGCACACGATGTGACCTATGTATGACCTAATATCGGAGTGTAATGTTCCTGAATGAAGGTGAATCACAGCACATCTTTAACAGTGGAATTCAGAACTGAATCTTGACTGGTCTTCCGGGAGAGTTCATTCTGTGGACGGAAATCAAAGGCATTCCACATGTTAGAACATTTTCAGTAGAGTTTATTCGCAACTGGAAACTCACATTTTTTGTTCAGATTCAGATCTGAAATGAGACAGACCGGTTCAAGCACAGAATAGCAGATTTAAGCCGGTTGACTGAAGTTTGTGGGTCCACAGTCAACCCCTCGGCTACGGTTCCTCACTGTCACCATATTCACTTGCTGCTGGTTTCAAAGGCCTTTGATCTCCAGGCACAATTCCACTAAACAAGATGCATGCTGTGCAGGGTTCAGGTAGTCTGAATGAGTCTATTGTGATTTTTGGTAATCCTATAAACAATGCCTTACAGTAGCTCATGTGAAAAACCAAAAACATGGGTCAGTTCCTTAGCACCATGCAGCGTAAGGATGGTTCTAACTTTTTCTTATAAGAAAAATACTTTCACAACTGTTTTTTATGTGTAAAAAGGTTACCGATTTTATTTTTGACCTACAGTTCGCATCTTGAGATAAATTCTGAGGCCACAGCTGAGGTTTGTTCTCCGAGTCGTTTATTCTCTTTGATTATGGACTGGTTTCAGGACGAATCAAAAGCAATCGTCTCAGTTTTTGGTCCTGATGCTGAGCGACCAGTTGATCAGATACTTGGGAGGTCCTCCGAATGGAACAGACAATTTATGAAGAGGACTGCAATGGATATGTAGCCCACTGAGTAGAAGTATAAATACTCAAAAGTGTTACACTTTAACGCAAGTTTAATTGCAATTTAGTTCATAATCCAGTGTGTAAAGATACTGAGCCAAAACGAGCTGCAAATTAGAACCTTTGTTCAAGTTAGACATGAAGCAGTAGCAGAACTCTTGTGTTTAGGAAACGTAATTTCATCGATTATAGTGTCATTTACTGCTTTTCTGAAGGTACTTCAGAACTGTACTCACTGTAAAGTCTGAGTAGGTAAAGGTGGGTTTCTTATCACCGTTGAACTCCTGCAGTACTGTCCGGGGCACAGAGCTAGTCTCAAGAGTCTTGACCCTCTGCTGGACCAAAGATGAACAATAATACAATTACTGTTAATAATTAATGAAGTACTAGTAATGTGCAGTCTTGCCTACGGACACCCATACTATCTAATGACATGCAACTGTGACGAGGAACAGCTGATGACTATTAACCAAGTTCACAACGGTTCATATTCATTAAGACACTTCTTAGGTAATGGCGCCCCCTAGTGCTCACCCAATAGGAACCCACCACCATAACTAAACTGTGTTTTTAGTTCTTCACAGAACGGCGGATCACAGAAGTGTTGCTGGTGGTCTGACCTTGGCTGAGAGAGGAGGCTTGCCGGGCACACACAGGAAGGTGGTGGACACACTGCTGGTCATCGCTGTGGTGCGCACAGAGGCCTGATTAGGAGTCTAACAGGAAACGGAGGAATCGGACAAGGGCCGGGTCAGTAATTACGTCGGGCGGGGCGGGGGGCTTACTCGAAAACAAACCGCCGTTCGCCTCCGCTACCTTCTTTATCTTGTTGGGGGTGGGGGTCACGACACTACTCCCTGATCCATGGGGCCTCTTCGTAGGAGTCTTAAACAGGGAGCCGTCTGCTTTCTTGGACATCTGTAATTCAGCGCACGGGACCTGTACGGTTATGAACGGTCCCCTGTGTAGCAGCGTTACGTGCAGGGTAGCGGCGCCACAAACTCACCCGCTCATTCTTCTCCTTGTCTTTCTGGAAGCGGTACTCTTCCCATTGCCCGGAAATGAACTCCATCACCTTCTGCCCTTTCATTAGGAAGGTGGAGCCGTGCTCCTTCTCCCACATCTCCACCCGGGCCTTCAGCTCTTCCTCTAGCTGTGTGTGTGTGTGTGTGTGTGCCCACACAAAGAAAACATCAAAACACTGCTATGGCAGGGTAGCGCGACAAATCGCACCAGGCGTTTTGGGTTTGTATGATATGTATGAATATTTGAGATGTTCAGTACCTTGGGGAGCATCTTCTGCACTTTGGCCCTGTCCTTGCTCTCCTTCAGCAACGCGCCTCCTCTGTTAGAAAAGCGGCCTGGATCTGCAGCCCTTCTCTACACGAAACAGAAACGCAACGCTTCAGCTCCCCATCCCACCTGCTGCTGCTGTATTATGCAGCCACGATATGGTATTTATTATGTGAGCACCTCAAAGTCCTGGAAGAGAGCCCAGTTCTTCTCCCATTTCTCAATGCTCTCCAGCAATGGCCGTGCCACATCGTAAAACTCCTTCACCTTCAGCAGCTCACGGTCATGCACGTTGAGCAACTCCTCAGTGTAATTATCTGCATTAACAGTAGAACAGTGGGGCAGAAGGCACATTCGAGAACCCATACCATGATATCTACACCCATACTATATCTTAGGGATGCACCGAAAATTCGGCCACCGAAAATTTTCGGCCGAAACAATGTGCTGTGATGATGCAAGCAAAAATTGCCACCTGCACGCGCTTATTTGGATAAAGCTAGCAAAAAAGTTTTCCAGTGATGGCGCCGAGGCAAAAGACATTACACCAAAAATTATGGAACTCGTTGCCTTAGACGATCAGCCGTAGGCTAGAGCACATTGAGCCCCGTTATGTTTTGCCGAGCAGACGACATTTCTCAGAAGCATGTTTACCTGAGCTGTTTAATGTTGTTGCAACTCACGTCACGTTTTTTATGAGAGAATTTATATTTATCTTTCAGGCCAGTCAGTTATAATTAAATTTAACTAGTATAAAATACATATATTTATCCTCTCAGATAAAAACGGTCTGCAAGCGAGTTAAATTTAATTAGTGGTCGGCCGTTGTCAGTGTTATCGCCGTTAACGGCCCACCACTAATTTTATTTTATAATATGCATTAGCCTACTGTAATGTCAGTGCTAAATAAATATTTTCAAATCAAATTTTGTAGTTGATTTATACTTTGAATAGCAATGCCTTGATTTTAGTGAGGTTAGCCATAAATCCAATGTTACTAATAATTGGCATAATGTAGGCAATTTCGGTGTTTCGGTTTTCGGCCTTGGGTTTCCTCATTTTCGGTTTCGGCTAAGAATTTTTATTTCGGTGCATCCCTACTATATCTACACCAGTTTCAGTTTTCCAAGTTATGCGGGACAACAGGCGTGCATTAGTAACAAAGCTTACCATCACAGAAGTAGGCGTTGAAGGGTTCTTTTTGCTCGGGTCCAAACATGCATTTGTCCCACAAGCATACAAGCTCTTGTCGTACTTTATCGATCACCTCTTCCAGTTTAGCCCTCTGGAGTACCTCCAGATGATCCACTACGCCTCGCCACTGTAAACATATATGGTTTATCCAAAAGCAAAATAAGAAATAAATGTGTTTAACAGGTTTTTGTACCATAAGGAAAGACTGCAGAGAAGCCACTGCAAAGCTCATACCCTACTGATATCATCAGAGAGAGTGCTCAGTGCTTCCTGTTTAAATTCCTTGGCTTCCACTTCTGGACAACCCAGACGATTCCACAAGCTTATAGCTCGATCCTTGAGTTTGTCCCGAGCCGACACAAGAGATTCCTTCTTCAATTCCAGCTATACAGAAAAAATTGTATGCTTTAACTAATTAAAATATTTGCTTCAACAATATACAATGCCTAAACATACATATATGTATATTTCTCCCTCTCTGGAGATAGCTTGTGACATTAGCAACAGACAGGAGTCACAACATGGAATTAAAAAGAAACTTTTTAGAGCTCAACACACCTGACTAAGCAATAGCTTGAGTGCCTGGATATTTTCATGTGTAAGCAGGAAGATGTCCGTGTCGGGGCAGACGGACTCTCTCTCCAGGCTGGTCTCGGGTTCATGGCCCATCTGGTCCATCAGGCTCCTGATGTCCTCCCTTAGACCAGAGAACACCTTCACCCTGCTCTCCTGGGTCACAAATGGGGCCACACTGATTAACAGCCTGCGAGGCTCACTCATGCTCAGAGCCCAAAAGGCTTAGCCAGAAACCCAATGTGCAAAAGGAGTCACTCCCGAAGGTGCACCTCACCTTCTCTTCGCGGAGTTTGTTTATGTGCTGGTGGAGCTCCTGAAGCTGTGTGCGGGTGGGGACGCTGCCGCTGGGGATGTAGTAAGGTGTAGCGCACAGGGTGACGCACAGTTCTTCATCTTCCTGCCTCAGGTCACTCAGCTCCTGCATGCGTTCTGCCTTTTCCTTCAGGAGGGTTTCTAAGTGACATCGTAGGTTCTTCTCCAACTGCAGAACTGTCATGTCATCTTCTACCTGCAAAAGTTACGCACATATAAAGGTTAAACACAAATCATGTAAATATGTATGATATCGGGATATGAAGGTTCTGTATAAATATCTGCAAAGCTACTTTGTGGCAATGTAGAAAGATCCACACAAGTAAAATTGAACTGAACTAAACCGAGTTTATGGTTTGAAAGCACAAAACGTACATTATACGGTTCCACTGACAACTCAAGACACAGGGTCTCCAGCTGCTTCCGGGTAGTGATGATGCTGGTCTTAATGCGATGTCTGAGGGACTCCTCCTCAGTGATCATGTCCCTCAAAAGGTCCTTGGTCGAAGATGAGGAAGAAATACGAAGTGAAACGGACGAACGCATGTGTGATGTGTAAAAGGATTATAACAGACACTGTAACCCACTCACCTCTATGTACTTCTTCACCGTCTGCATGCGCTCCACCCTCTGCTCCTCCATGATCCCTATACTGTCCCATATGTCCACGAGTCTCGCCATGGCGTGGTTGATCCCGGTGACCAGCGACGACGCCAGGACTGCGCTGCACGGCGGAGTGTGAGAACAAACACGGTAAACAAACACGGTCTTAAAATGGCCGCCAAAACCAACAGCGCTCGCGTATCTAACTAGAAAATAAATATATTCACACTACAACCTACATATATTCACATTTCAACCTAAATATATTCACATTACAATCTAAAACTCGCAGTTTCTAAATAACCAAAACAAACGATTGTTGTTCCATGTTGATGTTGAAGCAGGGATCCATTTTATTCAGCTGCATTTCTATAAGCTACCGATTATTTATTATTTTAAATCATTGTGTAGTTAAAAAACGGGTAGTTTAGGGGGGTTTTTATTACCTTCTTCGGCTGCCCATTGTTTTATATAAGTTGTTTCCCCCCTGCGCCCCACGGCGGTGTTAAATCAGTCCAGGAAGAAAACACAGGGTCTCTAGTCCGAGCCAAACGACACACACACGGCCGCTCAAATTTGAACCGCGCTGCTGCACTTCTTCGGGTGTCCTCTCGCCTCTGTCCTGGACGGCTGAACACAGCGAGTCATACCACTGCCCCCTACTGGGGGGAAACGCGTATTGAAACTCATGTGGTTCTCGCGTTGAAACGTATTGTATTGTTTTTAAGAAAATACAAAAAGAAAGGACATTTTCGTTGATGCAAGGTACCGTGGCGCCAAACTGGGTTAGTTGATTGTTAATGGTTACTCAATGGTTAATGAGGTGCTAAGCAGTCATAGCTGATAATTGCTCCCTTGTACATATATTTGGTTGCCCATCACATTACTTCATTTGTTAAAATGGCAAACTGAGAACTGCCAAAGTATCACTTTCTGTTCACAGCGTTGTTTACAAGAGGTGATTAACCCCATGCACTGTGAATGTTATGGTTAGTGGTTTACTTCAGCCCTATTACTTCTGTGTGAATAGGCTACTGTCCATCACAACTACAGGTACCAACTATCTCTAGGTACCTGGAAAATATTAAAAGTCTGTTGCTCTGCTTGGCTTGCACAATTTCCAGCAGTTCTGAAGAACTATATTGTCATCCAGTATGGTTTGAGCACCCCAACTGAAGAAAGCCAAAACCACATCCCAGGTTCAGTTTCCCATGAGCTCTACAGGAGATATTCATCATCTCAGATGCACTACAGGCTGCTTCAAGAAAACTTTTCAGAGTGATGATTTCCAAAGACTCAAATATATTTAATGCTCACATGATCCATTTTAGTTCTAACTAGAAAAGGGGGAGAATGATTGATTGTTTACTCTATGGACAAAAAGACATTAACTGGGCAGGCATTCCTCTAGATCTACCTTTCTCTGTTTCCTTAACATTCATTCTAAATTAAAATGAGCTATCTGGGATGCACACTCACAGTATCTGTTACATATTGTTTGGAAAAAAAGTTTAAAATGAACCTTTTGTCCTGTCTGCCAATGTCACCTAGGTAACTTGGAAAAAATTGCCAAAATAATCCTTACTGGTAGTAAAATCTGCAGTATGCATGAACCTGTATTACCTAACAAGGCTTTTTCAGAGCCCAAATTATCATATACACTTACACTTACTTGTGCAATGTTCTGTGTTTATTAGCAATACAAAATAGGTACAAAGAATATTTTAATGTACACACAAAAAAATAAAAAATGATTCTGACATGATTAAAAAATAATGAAAAGTTAACAGGAACAAATGAAGAGATATCATGTGTTGAAGACCTATCCTTTTTGATGACTTGGCAGAATGTAAAATTCATTCTAAACTGAGTTATTCACATAATCTCTATTAAAGGTTGTATGCCATTTAATGGACATAAAAACATACACAAAAGGAAAAGTATGTCTCTTATTAATATAAAAATAGCTTTATTTAGTGGAATTTTGTCATGAGTGAAATATCACATTGCCTCTGTAAAAAAATAGCAAAAAGTTTTTTAGAACAAATTTATATTTATTTATAATTTTAGTATGTAGAAAATGTTTAGTTTCTGGAAATATTAAAGAGCAGTATTGGTCAGTAACACAATTCACCAGAAGTAAGTGGAGTTTCCTTTATGTGAATTTAACAACAGTGACATATTTAGTGTTGCCCAGCAAATAAACCCAATTACAGAGCATTTAAACGGGTGTAGTGCTGTCTGATGCTGCAGTGGACAGTGTGGTAAATAAAACTGCATCGTGAACAGTGTGGAAGAACAGTGTATGCATGTCTTTATCATCAGGCCCAAAGAAAGAACTTCGCCTTAAAGAATCTATCACTGTTGTGTTGCAGCACGCCAGGACCACATCAACACCAATCTCTCTGTATTCTTTCAATAGTCCCTTAAAAGTGTTTATTCCTGTGGTGTCAATGAAAGGAATGGAGGAACAGTCCAAGATTATGGTATGAAATTCCAACTCACTGACTATTAAATCTACACTAACGTCGCCATTTTCTTTGTCAGGCCTACTTGCAGCCAAGTCCTTTGCTCTTTTCTCTAGTTTTCTCTTTCGGGCTTTTTCAAAGAATGGCTCAAGCTCAACTGCTTTGTATAATGACTTTAAGAAATAGTCCTTGTTGGCATAGTAAAGAGGCGCTTGAAAGCGAAAGATTTTTACTTTGGGGATGCCCACCAGGTGACTGTAGTTGTCCATGTCTTCATAATGATCGGTGTTCCCGATTTGGCCCAGGAGTGAAACCTTAGGGTTTTGGGTTTGTGCCACAACACATATCATTGAAAACACAACCCCAACCACTAGCCCAATCTCCACACTAACGAATGCAGACGAACACATGGTCACGATCCAGACAACTGCATCAGTCTTGCTGAGACGCCACAGCGCGGGGACGTCTCTAAATTTACGCAGGGCCCCTCTCAGACTGACTATAATGATGCACGCCAGGACGCACTTCTGTAGCGAGTAGAAAAATGGAGCTAAAAATAAAAGCACTAAAAGCACTACCAAGGCACTGACCACGCTGGACACCTGCGTCTGGCACCCCGTGGAGTCTTTCACCATTGTTTTTGCGAGAGCAGCACTTGTGGTGAAGGAGTGGAAGAAGGAGGGGATGACATTGCACAAGCCGATCGCCAACATCTCCTGGTTTGGCCTGACCGTGTAGCCGTTCTTTTTAGCAAACATCTCCGACAAGGAAACGGTAAACGCGAAACTGATCACAGCCAACGGGATGGCGTCCATCGCCAACCTCGGCATCAGTTCAAAATTTGGGACCTTAGGCGGAATGAAACCGGTTGGAATGGCCCCTGAGATGCTCGAGCTGTATTGTCCACTAAGATCGGCAAAGTGGGACACCGTGGTGGCCACGGCGACTACTAACAGCTCCGTCGGCAGTGGTATCTTCAGGCGATTCTTGTAACGATCCTGGAGTTCCTTCCCAGCGATTAGCACAGCGATACAGATGAAACTGGTGATCATATCGCAGAAATTGGTCTTATGTATGTTCTTGAAGATGTTGATCCAGGTGACCACAACTGTTCCATAGCCCTGGTGGCGAGGGATTTTGAGGCCCAGAAGATACTTAGCCTGCACAGTCAGTATGGTGCAAGAGGCACCAGTGGCGAAGCCATCCAGCATTGGAGCGGAAAGATAAACTGAAACAAAGCCCAGTCTGAACACAGACATCAGAACCTACAACACAGAGCACAGCACATCAAGGCTGGTCAGTAACATTTATAACTCTTCACTTGCCTGATTTGAAAAGAAAACAGATTACCTGGTAAGTTCCAGCGAGGAATGTTAACGCTGTTGCGATGCTGATAGCATAGCATTCTTTTCCACACTCCATATCGAAGGCTTTCATGTAAATTTCTGCACTTGTGTTGTAATTTTCAGTGCTATTCAGTGCAACACTTTGCCTGCTCTCCTCACTCAAATCAAACCCAGCCAAATAGACCTCTCGGTCCACAACCTGTCCTACCATCAAGCTCATCAGGCTGAAGATGCCCACAGATACATGCCTGGATGTCCCCAAGATGAAGTAGATGATGTTCCCAAAAAACGATGTGTACAAACCATAAATCGGTTCTAAGCCCGCCAGTAAGCAGTAAGCAATGGCTTGGGGCACCAGAATGATTCCCACTATTAAGCCTGACATCAAGTCGCCCCATACATATTCCTTCAGCCTGTACTTTGGCAGCCAGAGCAGCACAGGGAAGAAGTCCGTTAGCGTTCTCTTGACCTTGGGCACCGAGCAGGACAGTTTTTGACGCAACTTGGCTTTGATGGCCTCTACCGTTCCTTTTCTTTGCCGAACCTTGCGCTCCAAGGGGCCTGTGGGTAGAAGTTTTGGATCCTCCATATCTTCTAAAGATAGTGCTGAGTGTCTTATCCCGTCTCCTGAAAAAGATTAAACGCAGGAAATACTTATCATTGTAATCTTTGATCACTGTCAAGAGGAATTCCTAAAACAAGCCACTCATTAAACAGCTGTTGTCAAATGTTAACGAATGCTCTTGCTATTTGTTTAAATAATGTTTAAATAAGTAATTTGGTTCTAAATGTAGAACACCTAAAAGGTGCACAATGATACATCTGAAGCTTATTATCAGCTCTGCAATTCTCTCCAAAGAATATAAATGCTAACGTGTGTCATGTAGCATTGTAGGCACCTATAATTATAATAATTATATAATAATCCTGGTATTCCTGCCTGTTGGTGTAGCATTTTGTATTATCATTCAGTTCATAATTCCCATAAAGCAATAAACAGGAAAGTATTTATGCTTAACAATGAGAAGGAAACTGTGTTTGCGCATTTCACACTCATAAAAGTGACAGTTGTGAAATACACATTGGTGTTGCAAAATCTCTGCAAGCATATGTTATGTGACCATAGTTTAAAGATTTTAAAAATCTATTTTGGCTATAGGTTTTGTTTGACAATGTATCAAGTTATCAGGTATTAAGCTTATTAGTGATCATGGTTATGACATTGTATAAGTAGGTCATTATAAACAGTATTCCATCACAGCATTAATTAATTATTGATTAGTTCCACAGTACTCTTCAGCGAGCTCACAAGTGAAGGAAGTTGAATTGCACTTTGACTCATAACACCTTAACATGTCTATATTATACAGGTAAGAATGACATTTGAGTTGTCACCATTCAATTCCTAAATAGGCATAGTTACTTCCTAACAAAAACACTTTCAAATGTATAGGAACAAACAGTTTGTGATTTTGCACCATGTCATTCACCTCATGATGTCATTATAGTAAACAAATAGATGCTCATGTGATTTTGACTGTGATTGATACATTGATTGTGTTCTTCCTCTAAAAGAATCAATACTGAGTGGTATTTACTCTTACAAATTCTTTGTCACCTGTATTGCTCAGGACATCCACACTGACATTTAGGACAGTTATGACTATATCTAATGTGACTCAAACTAAAGGGGACTCAAACAATGCAAGAATGTCAGCGACAGTCCTTGTGGGCTACGCCTCTAATTCAGACCCTCAGGAACATTACTTGTTGTGTTATTTAGATAACACCCAAAACATCACCTAACTGATCCATCTATATAATCTACAGGGCTAGAATTTGCCTCTGACACTAACATTTACCTGGCCTACCTAGATTAAGCCACTGTACATCTTACTTGTAATTATACTGTAGAACTATAGGTCTGTAGAACTATTTCAAAAGACACGTTAATCTTGTTCCGAACTTCTTTATCCTCATGAAGTGTTTTATATTGTATATGCTGAGAAACAAACAATCAAAAGAATGAAATTAACAAATGCAAAGATTCTCACCCGAATGATACAAGGAGACGCCTCAAACTGGAGTCGACGTAAAGTTCACAGTTTGTAGAAGAAGACATACGCGCTGGGCACCCTCCCCTTCATGGACCCTCTCTGACAGAACGATGTTCCTTGGATCGGACTTGACTATCCCTGTCTGGGCAAGGTATGAAGTGCTGGGACTGGAGTCTGTTGGCACAACATAAGAAACAACCCCTCGTTAGCTATTGACTGTTTTAATAGGCTTACAGCAAAAGAGGTTGGGCTGTTTACTCTATACTGGGTTAAATATAGTGGGACTGTCAAGCCCTGGTTGAGCAATAACAGCAGGACCAGGACCAGGGCAAAGGCTGCACAATGTCCCATTTCTGCTGACTGAGCTCAAACATAGGTGATGTGTTTAAGCTCTGATCATTACGGCGGTTACCTCAAAGAGTCACCACATGTTGCCGTCATGCTCACAAGCAGACTCTTCCTCTTAGCCTGCTGTTTAGACGCTCCAACCAGGTATTTAGGGTTCAGTACTTCTTATTAACATATGCTCTGTGTGTCTTGGCCATGTCCAAACTCAAACTCAAGAATCACCTGTCTTCACATGGGACATACAGCTGTGCTTCTGGGACTGTTTTCACACTTCTTTCCTGTGCTTCAGCTTTATCAGATATAAAAGGATCTTATTCCTTTAAAATTAATCAAAATCTTGATTATGCCAAAATGAAGTGTCTTAATGATAGAACAGCCATCCTTAATATACTGTTATCCACTTCACATCATTTTAAACCAGTTTCCTGAAAAATAGACCAAAATGACTTGAAACGGTCTGTGTTCTGTGATTTGATTTTATGTTGTGTGATAACTGGTGTGAACATGTGAGAGTAGGAATCAGGTTTTACACCTGTATTAGCACATTAGAGGTGTGAACTCTCTGTGATAGGGCCAAACTTTCATTGATACAAGTGGTACATTGTGTTTATAATTTGAATACGTTTGTACTCAAAGTACATGATCAATCTGGAATATAATTATTACGGTTGGTGTTGCTGTTATTGTTGTTGCTGTTGGTAAAAGTGGTGGCAGTGTGTGTGTGTGTGTGTGTGTGTGTGTGTGTGTGTGTGTGTGTGTGTGTGTGTGTGTGTGTGTGTGTGTGTGCACACTAACTGTCTCTCCATTGTTTTATGTTACTGATTGAATCAATTTGAGACAGAGCTAGTGAATTAAGGAGTTGTGATAAGATGACTAAACATGGTTCTCATGCAAATTATGAACCCGACCTTTGCAAGCCATGTGTTTAGATAATTCATCCTCAGTAAGGGACACATGGTTTGGATAACACGTGGGAACTTGCATGATGCTCTAAATAACACAGACCACATTCTTGTGGAACACTTAACATAATGTTAACAAATTATAAATAGTCACGTAAATATGGTTCAGTCCTAATATTTATCTGATCATAAATATCTTAAATATCTGATCTGATGTTAAACCCTTCCAATATCTCCAAATATTGGAAGACCCTGTTTCACAACGCCTTCTTAAAGGTGATAAAATATCAGGACTCAGAAAGAGCAACTCACCCTCATCACAGGAGCAGGTGCAGCTCACGGTCTGTAGCCATGCCTTCCACACCGCATTTCCTTAGGTAGCTCGGCTTCAATGGGGCAAGGGATGATGGGAAAAAAAAGTCGCTCCTTGCTGAGCTCTCTACATCGACAGCCAATCCGAGGCTGACAGAGCAAGGGAGAAAGAGGAGGGAGGGGAGGATGTGGGCTTTCAGTCTTGTTACCATGGAAACAGTGCCTCCCATTGCCATGGCTGGTGATGTCTGAAGATTAATGGATCTCAGCCGAAGATGAACGTGTTTCATGAGACGTTTCGCGAGTGCTCTGTTTCATACAGATGAATGAAAAGAAACTGAGCTCAGAGGCTTTTAAGATGGAGATTTCTCAGCTGTGAGGCACTAGGTTCCTTTGTGGTTCTTGCCATACATAATAAGAACAAATCATTTGTGTATAGCACATCTCCAGTCCAGTAGAGGACATGGCAATTGATTATTTTAATCGAGCAACTTAAGCACTCACCAAACACATTGGCCTATCAGGACAAAAAACTGAAACAGAACGAGCAACTCACCCTCATCACAGGAAGGAGCAGGTGGCCTCCTCACTGCAATACAGGAAGGAGGAGGCGACCTCTTCACTGTAATACAGGAAGGAGGAGGCGGCCTCTTCACTGTAATACAGGAAGGAGGAGGCGGCCTCCTCACTGTAATACAGGAAGGAGGAGGTGGCCTCCTCACTGGAATACATGAAGGAGGAGGTGGCCTCCTCACTGGAATACAGGAAGGAGCAGGTGACCTCCTCACTGTAATACAGGAAGGAGCAGGTGACCTCCTCACTGTAATACAGGAAGGAGGAGGTGGCCTCCTCACTGGAATACAGGAAGGAGCAGGTGGCCTCCTCACTGTAATACAGGAAGGAGGAGGTGACCTCCTCACTGTAATACAGGAAGGAGCGGGTGGCCTCCTCACTGGAATACAGGAATATTTCCTTAGTTATCCTTTCTTGTTTCTTACGTAGTTTTTCCAAAATTCGGCTATATGTCAATCTCGACTATACAGATTGACAATTGTGTCTTTTCAGTGTTATGGCCTTTATGGTCAAAGGCAGTGCTGTCAGTACTGTGGGTGTAACATGTCTTATCAAACATTTTAATGTCATTAAATGCCGAGCATATGTACACATTAACTTAACAAGACACAACCAAGCTTTTTACATATGAATGTTGGAATGAGTGACATCAGGTAAATCTTTTATTATGATTAGTGGTTACGAAAATCAACTTGCCCCTTGACTTTGTCTGCTGGGAACAAAATGTACTTTATTTAGTTCAATGCAGTTTGTTGAATGCCGTTCAAAATGTTGGATCAGTGCTGTTAAGCAGACAGCCATCATTGTAGTTATTATATTTATTGTTATTTTGACTGAAGCTTGACTGTCAAGCTACAATTGGTCATCTTTTTTAAACCATAGATTATGTATTTGCTGACAAAAAGAGCTGTCATGTTAATGTTTCATTTCGTTATGGTTTTCCTGGAAGGACAGTTAGTTATTATTACATAAAGTGAGGAAACTGGTGTTCAGTGATGTGATACGTGGTCACTAGCTCCAGGATTGATGTATCTTCCAATTAAAATGTACAAGGGTACGTAATAATATGTTTGTAACTTACCTTTTAACTTTTACTTTTACTTGATTTTGTGTAGTAAATATTTGGAAACATTAGAATATAACCGCAATGGAATATATGTTTTTATATATAAACTTCTGTTTATAATGGAGTAAAACTCTGATCCCACTTATTCTACTTATTCGTGTCTAGACACGAACGTCTGGTCAGTCTTGTGGACTACGAGCTCGGCTAGGGAAGTTAAAATCCATCCATGGTTACAATACTATATGGTCTTTATAATAAAGTGAGTGGTGTCTAAATTGTTCATGAGAACTGTTAACCATAATACAGCCATAATATATCTTTACATTTCTATTAATATTTTCAAATAGCACACTTCCAACCTACATATGTGTAGGTGTAATTATCACTTGTTATATTACAGCTACAGTGTCACAGTAACACTTAATACTACTTATAATTGCTAAAGTTTACTAAATGATCAGCACTTGCTATTTCTGTAACATTGTCAGTCTTGACGTTCTACTTACCAGTAATACCTGACACTACCACAAGAGGGAGCAAGTGAAGATTCAGTTGACAACCTGATTTGTTACAATATTACTCTCATATTTCTGTTATTATTTTAAAATCTAAAATTCCCTATGGTAGTAATATGGATTATATATTCTGTATGAGGCATGCAATCAAATGGTAAGTGATTTAAAATACATATAAATAGCAACTGCTGTACTATTTAAATTCTATTCACATAAATTAGTATTTAAAAATTGTGTTAGAAAACTGTCAAACTTGTCTTAAATTTCCTTACAAAAACAGCCAAGACTAACAGTCTCTTAAAGCTTGTATAAGGTGTCATGATAATTAGATCATTAATCCTGGCTTCCCTTAAACCAGATTGCTTTGGGAAAGACTTTCCAGTAGAGGCAACCTGTATGTGTCTGGGAATTTGACTCTGCACTGTAGTTTAATGTGTCACTTTTCTTGTGATCTGACACCACCACCAGGTATTATCACTGTCAGTCACTCTGTGTCCATGTTATTTGATTTGCAATAATAACTGCTAAACTGACTCTTCCTTTAATCTCAGTGTTAATAGTGTTTTTTCTTCATAGACATATTTAGTTGATTCAGTTTTTTTTTTATTTTCACCATATGTTGTATTCCATCCATAGTGATTTATTCTAAAAATGTTTTTAAACCATGTTCAGTCATACAACTGTTCAGTGGCCTAATGTTTCAGCCAATATGTAAATACATATAACATAGCTTTATGTAAAAAAAAAAAAAACTATTGCAACATTCACAATATTTCTTTGCAATGGTGAGTTGCACACGTCTGTCGTTTCGTCCCCTTCATCCGTGTGCTGCCGTGTTCCACGTGACTCTCACCACACCAGCCGGCCCACAGATGAAACAGAGGGCTCAGCAGGCTCCTGTCAACCAATTGGGGAAAATTCATATTTACAATCAACAGTACATCTACATTCACACTGCATCCACTCTACATCCACACGGCATCTGCACTGCATTCACACGGCATCCACACTGCATTCTCACTACATCTGCACTGCATCCGCACTGCGTTCACAATGCATCCTCTCTACATCCACACTGCATTCGCACAGCATCCGCACTGTATTCACACTGCATCCTCTCTATATCCACACTGCATCCACACTGCATTCTCACTACAGCCACACTACATCCACACTGCATTCTCACTACAGTCACAGTACATCCACACTACATCCACACTGCATCCACACTGCATTCTCACTACAGTCACAGTACATCCACACTACATCCACACTGCATCCACACTACATCCACACTGCATCCACACTGCATCCACACTGCATCCTGAGAGTGTGTGAGGGTGTGTGTAAGAGCCCGTAGGAGATCTGCAGGTCCAACCTGACTGCAGCACAGGCTGGAATTGACTGGACCAGCACAACTCCTCCTTCTTCTGTCGCACGATGCGCTGGACGGCAGGGGGCAGGCCGTCGGGCCGGCGGGAGAACACCATGGCGTATCCGTCCCCACAGGTGCCATCGGCCTTCAGCGCCCGGCAGGCGTAGGTGATGGCGTAGTTGTCGTAGTCGGTGTCGATGATCCAGTAGTCGTCACCTGTAAAGAGGACGCCGTGATGCTGAGTGCAAGGATGTGAGGGGTCTGACGCTGAGATGAAACTTGGTCTGGGCGGAGGAGTAGCCGTGTGCTGCGACACAGGTGTGTTAGTGTGAATGCGGACTGACCTCCACTGGACAGGTAGCTGGCCAGGCCCTGGTACGTCATGAACATCTTGGCAGGGGTAGCAGGATCAAGCACTCTGTACTGGGCAGCCATGTCCGCACACACCACCCAGAATCTAGATATGGACAGAACAATTTTGCACTATATTAATTTTTGATTATATTATCTATATATAGACTTCACTGCAGGAGTTCTCTGTATCAAGCTTTTTAAAAAACGATTATTTTTCATACTGTTTTATTTTTTGGCAGCTTTTCCTAAACTCACCCAAACAGAGTGACACGACCCTTCGTGTGAGCCGTCATTGCACCGTTTTCATCAACGGTGTATTCAGCGGAAATATTATCCTCGAGGAAGAGTCCTTCTGGAACCCTTTTCTCCAGGCCGTACCACTTCCCTGCATACTGTTAAAGGTCAAAGGCTCTCATTCGTGTTTGCCTCTGCTAATCACCAGTGTCGGTATCACACAGTTTCACCCAGACGTGTGGCGTTTAGCTTCAGTGTCCTTCAACATAGTCCCCAGGTGATGTTATGCAGACTCACCTTTCTTGGGTCGAAGTCCTGCTTGACCATGAAGCTGTCCACCACACAGGAAGAGGACCAGCAGTGTTCAATGTATGGGAGAAACACCACAAGCAGGGCAAACATATAGTACTCCATTCTGTCCAGCCAAGAGAGAGCAGAGGGGAGTGAGCATTCACAAACACTGCTGCTTATTTCACCAGTTCACTCCTCTGCCCACACCCCTCTACTTATGGGAGGATTCTGTCTCTAAAAAGCCGTCAGCCAACATAGACGTAAGGTAGTGTGGATCCTGAGCCTAATGGTTCTGAAGTTCAGCTCAAAATGACCAGAAAAAAACCTTACCTGTTAGTTTTGATGCTGGTTGGAGGTAGAGGAATAAGAAGAAAGCGAGAGAGCAGTCATGTAGGACTTCTGACTGTGGTTTCCACTGGACTCTGGTGTCTCCATGGGACAGGGGCCTCTTTATACCTACTACACAGATGGGTTTATTCATTACATTCATGTCTTGCAGCTAAATAAGGTGCTTACGTGGTTTAATCTGGGGTTAATCATGTGGGAGTATTACTTGGCATAATCTGGTTTCTTGGTTGAACCCTCCCATACTTGCTGTAAAAACAATCAAGGCTTTATTTAGTACAGATAATTGCATTACTTAATAATTAAGTGACAATCACAGATAACCTTGATCATGTACACACTGTAAGAACTGATCTGGATCTGAATATTCTTGTTACAAAACATGTTACAAAACAATGACAGACCGAGCAGAAGACACCATCAGAGAGAACAGTCCAGCTCACAAGTTCACATGTAATAGTGTTTACCACAAAATATAAACTTTAATAAACCTTATTGGTCTTTGATATGTTAAGTCATTGCTAAATGACAAGCTGAACATGTTAAATTATAAAGCTAGGTTTACCCAAACTTTAATCAGTTTATTCATGGACGCAATTTTGATTTCAAAAGTGGGGGGGACATGAATTAGTCGTTATATAAATATTTGGTTTTTGGGCGTCTGCTACTTTGTTGTTGCCATAAAGGCAATCCCCGGCATCGTCTTGATATCGCGGTGCGCGATTTCAAAATAAGAGCGGATAGCGCGATTGAAAAGAAAGATTCCTAAAAAAAAAAAAACTTTTCAAAACAGTTCGCAGGCGGGCCGCTATTTGAGTATGGGGGCTTTAGGGGATCTTTTAGAGGATCCTTTAGAGGATCCTTTAGGGGACCACCCTAAATTAAAACCACCTTGGGTTCATGGAATAATCCATATGCGCCTCATAGTGATATTGTCTATGAGGATTGTTTTGAAGCCCTATTCTCCTGACTTTACATTTGTCATGTTCACCCATGTAAACAAAAATGACTGGGTGAAGAAATACGCATGCACCCGGTGATTTTTCTTTTAGAAGGCTATGATGCTTGTGGAACTGCACTAAATTATGGCAGGAACGTAAATACACAGGGTCAGTGTGTAATTATGTCCCTAACCTGGGTGTTCTCTTATGGTCCTGCTTCTTACTCCAGACCTGCCCCCACCAGACCTGCCCCCACCAGAACTGCCCCCACCAGATTTGCCCCCACCTTCTGCTCCCATCCTGACCATTGCCAAGCACAACCAGAGCAGAGGGCCTTGGGACTGCTGGAACACATTGTCCCTGAAGGATACACAGCACACTGGTCCTCAACTCCACTATATAAAGGACCTACAGGCCTTTTCTATAGAGGGATACATTGAGTGTTTGTTTACATTGGGCTAATCATGGTTTTACTGAACAAACTGTTTTGCTGTTGTTGAAATTTGTTCCCATGAAGATTTATCTGTCTTGCTGGTGTTGTTAAACATATTAGACACATTTTTCTCTGGACCTGGAGTCTTAGGTCTAGCCGTGATCAGGTGCCACAGGAATGTGCAGAAATGCTCTTACAGTGGACTGAAAGGTGGCTGTTCATTGGTTCTCTCTAGCTCTGCTGATAATCCTTCAGGGCTGGAACTACACCCTGGAGGTTAAAAAACTACAACGTCATACAGCCACAGACAAAGCTGGTTCTTGTGAGAATTACAAGGATAGATCCCTAAAGTGAAGGCTCATATAAGCCTTCTACAGAAGAAGATATATGTTTGTTTCTAAGAGTATGTTGTCTGTTTAAATACTTAAATACCTTTTAAATACCTGCTTTGTTATAATTTAAATGATGTTGTTTTCTAAAACATTCTCTCTTTTCATCCAAAGGAAAGGTTTATGTTTATTTAATGCTGCTATGAATACTAGTGCGATTTGTTAATAATCTCAATTGAAGACCTGTAATCACCCTTTGATGAGACAATTGTACATGCTTTTATATCTCAGTTATAGCCCAAAATAAACAAACAAAAGAAAAACCTGACAATTCAACGTTTGGCAAGTGTTTACTTTTAAACTTACCATGACATCTTACCTCTCAGCCAATGCTACAATAAGGCATTTGCACTGAAATACTGTTACCTTGGCCACATTAAATCAGCATCTTCTGGATATTCAGGGTCATTGCAAACTGTGTTCTACTGCCCCCTGCTGGCCATTTAAAACATTCCGCTTGTTTGAGTCCCACAGTAATGGCTTTTCAGGTCTATTTATTTTCACTACCTGAATTCACATGTAAAAAAAAATTATTTATATATTTGTATTTATTATCCACACATTCATAATTCATAATTGTGGAATAGTCTTATCTGAATCACGTCACACATATTTCGATATTTTGATCATGCATTCTCCAGTCGTCAGTGACTAATATTTGCCCCTAGGTGGCACTGAAGTTGAAGAGTTTAACTAAAGGTGAGGAAAAGTGAGTGAGTAGAGAGTGAGATGAGGAACAGAGTGAGGTGAGAGTGAGGTTAGAAACAGAGAGTGGTGAGAGGCAGAGAGTGAGGAGAGGAACAAGGTGCTGAGATAATCAGCTAGTGGCCTGGCTAAACAGGGCTTAGCAATGAGGAGTGTGTATTTAATAAGAACATTAAGAGCTTGTGTCGTAAACACCTGGGAGTGGGAGGTGAGGGGAGTGAACAAATCACACATCTTCAGTAAACATTCACTATGTTTGTGGCACATTTTAAGTGAAAAGATCTTAGAAGATTCTTCCCTGCATAAAAAAAGGAGTGAAGAAACTTACTACATTGTGATTGTGGGCGCCAGCATCGCTGCTCATCACATGACCAGTTTTACATCAGCAGATCCTGGTTCACCTTCAACACTATTAGCACATCGCTGATGACAGTTGGATTGGACTCAGGTCAGACCTGCTGCTGCAGGTGTCTACCCACACGGCTCAGATCGACCCTAACATCCGTCTTTTTTGGACAGTTTCAGGATTATGTGCCGCAAACATAGTCGTCTCTTTTAGGCAACGACCAACCTTATCCGTGTTTGAACCTGTTGAGGTGATCACAAGCCAATTTTGGGACCAGAAGATCCCAAATCCAGGATGAGTGTCAAAAGTGAAGATGTGGAGAAGTTCTTGAACGCAAACCCACAGTTTGTGAAGAGTTACTTTAGCAAAAAACTCAAACCTGGAGCAGTGGCCTCTGTGATGGGAATTCAAGAGTCCAAAGTGGATGTAGATTCCTTCGAGCAGGTCTGTCAGGTGGAGGAAGGAGAGATATTCTTCGATTTGATCAAAGACATGCAGGAGAACGTCAACATGGAGAAGGTGATCTTTAAGATCCTGAAGAGGATCAGTGCCCTCATCCATGCTGACCGCTGCAGTCTCTTCATGTTCAGGCAGAGGAATGGCATTGCTGAACTGGCCACTCGACTGTTCAACGTCAACGCCTCATCAAAGCTGGAAGACTGTGTAGTGCCCCCAGACTCCGAGATCGTCTTTCCTCTCGATATTGGCATCGTTGGGCATGTCGCCCACACCAAAAAACACGTCAACGTTAAGGATGTGAATGAGGTAGGAGATGAAAAGCTGCTTTGCATTCATTTTCATGGATTTTCTGATGGTAGGACAGAAGCTATTTGACATCTTAATCTTTACATGTATTTCTGTCCTGTGATCTTCATTCGTGTCAGTACATTAAAGTTGCTGCATTTGTTAGGTTAGCTAAATCTAGCTAGATAATACTTTTATTTCAATATCTAATGATACTTTACAATGGAGGATTATTTCACTTGCGGTGTGTTTGTGTCAGCAAGAATGTCCAACAGGCTCTATTATATATATATTTTTAGATGTTTTCACAAAAAAGAAGGTTTGAGATTTAGCTTTTGCTTTTTTGTAGCTCTTTTCATACTCTGTTATATAATTACTTTTATAATAATAATTACTATTATTACTATTACTGTGTGTGTATTATCATTGTGTGAAGGTGAGTAGACCTCATCAAATAAGGACAAAACCATGTTGAATACCAACCACTGTACATGCTTCAGTTGAGTGCATTTGAAGCCATATTGAAGCTTTACTGTTTAATAACAGCATTCTAATACCAGCTATTCACCAGAGGTGCATATATGTAGATCATTGAATTCTTGGTAGAATTTTATTAATAATTCCAGGACAGCCACTTCTGCGCATTTGTTGATGAGCTGACGGAGTATACCACACGCAACATTTTGGCCACACCCATCATGAATGGCAAGGAAGTGGTGGCAGTCGTCATGGCAGTCAATAAAACTACTGGGCCGCACTTCACAGACGAGGATGAGGATGTGAGTATTTAACCCCACCCCATCCACCCCTCCTGCGACACTTAACCCTCATGACCAGGATTGACTAAGATCTCATGACATAGAATGTAATAGTCTTATTATTATTATTATTATAAGCTATTCATTTTTTGCACAGCTTTTTTTAAAGTATCTCAAAGTTGGCACTCTGAACTTGAAGATTTTCCACCTGAGCTACCTGCACAACTGTGAGACACGCAAAGGCCAGGTGAGTAGGTGCTGTGTGCCTGTGGCAGCGTGGGGAATGCCCGAAAGGAACAACTCTCATCCTGTGGTCTCTTCTGGGAACAGTTGCTCTTGTGGTCAGCTAACAAGGTGTTTGAAGAACTCACGGACATCGAGCGTCAGTTTCACAAAGCTTTGTATACAGTGCGAGCGTACCTCAACTGTGACCGCTACTCCGTCGGCCTGCTTGACATGACCAAGGAGAAGGTGTGTCCAGATGCACACACTGCAGAATGCACTAGGACACTTCCCATTGGTTAAAAAACCCTTTTAACCAATGGTGTGCTGTGCAGTTATTGATATGAGATCTTTCTCTCCTCATCTTCTACAGGAGTTCTTCGACATCTGGCCTGTTCTGATGGGGGAGCAGCCGCCATACTCAGGACCTCGCACTCCGGATGGCAGGGTAGGGGTCTCAGACGCTCTCCAAACCTGACAATCTTCAGCCTGGCCCACTGGAAAACCTAAAAGCTCCTATATTTGTTTCCACGCAGGAAATCATCTTCTACAAAGTAATTGATTACATTTTACATGGGAAGGAAGACATCAAAGTAATTCCGTAAGTTTTGATCTTTTGTTACATGTTCCGGTATTGTAAAGTTTACGATCGTGTAAGATTCCTTTACAGTAAATTCATCATTGAAATGTGCTGTATTAAGGTTTGAATGCAGTAACTTGATTTTCATTTATCACTCACCTAAAATACCAGAAATCCTCCCGCTGACCACTGGGCTCTGGCCAGTGGACTACCCACTTATGTAGCTGAAAGTGGCTTTGTAGGTGTCATTCCTTTGATATTTTTGGCATTTATATAAGTTTCTTACAGTATATTTGTTATGCCTGAAAACCACATGATATGTGTGTTATTTTCTGTTTGTGTTTAAGATCTGTAATATCATGAACGCAGCAGCAGATGAAATGTTCAGCTTTCAGGTAGAAACTTAAGAATTCATGGACAATAAAACATATTCTCAGTTACTATTCAAAATAGTACAATCTAAAATATACAGGGTAACAGATGATAAGATGTCAACTCATACCACACATGACCTTGTGATGTAGGCTGAACCTCTGGATGACAGTGGATGGACCATTAAAAATGTGCTGTGCCTCCCAATCGTCAACAAGAAAGAAGAAATTGTGGGAGTAGCAACTTTCTACAACAGGAAAGATGGCAAACCATTTGATGAGCAGGATGAAAATTTAATGGAGGTAGTTTTCTTTGGTGAACCATCGCATAGTTATGTGTGGCCATGAATTACCAATGTTCTTGGATTATTAGTAGACGAGTGTTACTGCATGCTTCTTACAACCTTCTTGTTTTGGAAGGCTTTGACTCAGTTTCTGGGCTGGTCAGTACTCAACCCGGACACCTATGATAAGATGAACAAGCTGGAGAACAGGAAAGACATCGCTCAGGACATGGTGTTGTACCACATCAGGTGTCGAGACGACGAGATTCAGAATATCCTTGTAAATTATAGATTTTTTATCGCTTTCTCATCTTCTTCTGTAAGTGTCTAAGGCAGAAACATAAACCATGAAGTGACGTTGTGTTTGGCATTATAGAAAACCAGGGAGTATTATGGAAAAGAACCAAGAGACTGTGAAGAGGATGAACTTTTACAGATTCTGGTGTGTCTAACTTGTATACATGTTGAGGTGGCAGTGCATATAAAGCATAGTAAAAGAACTGAAAGTGACGAACTCAGTCACTCATACATATTTACTTGTAACTTACTATAAGCAGTCTTTCCTTTGTCCTCTTTTCCTGTAGAAAAAAGAACTTCCAGGACCAACAAAATTTGAGATCTATGAGTTCAGATTTTCAGATTTTGACTGCACTGAGATGGACTTGGTGAGGTGTGGGATCCAGATGTACTATGAAGTTGGAGTTGTCAAGAAATTCCAGGTCCCTCAGGAGGTCAGTGTGAGCACTGGTCAGGGGTTTCTAGCTAGAGGACATGTTCTTACTATTGCCCTGGTACAAGAGGAACAATGAATTAAGAACTCAACATCTCAGGCATGATATGCTTGAACTCTTTTCACTTCAGGTTCTAGTGCGGTTCATGTATTCAGTCAGCAAAGGTTACAGACGCATCACTTATCACAACTGGCGGCACGGCTTTAACGTGGGACAAACCATGTTCACACTACTGACGGTATCAACCTCTAACCCCATTCACAAAACCCACTGCAATAACAGTTCGATTCTGAAATAACTCTTCTTTTGCTTTTACTCTTAGAAGATACAATAGAAGCAATAATTCTTGATTTTTTGTTTGTGGAGTCAGACAGGACAGCTGAAGCGCTACTATACAGACCTGGAGGTCATGGCCATGATCACGGCTGGCTTCCTACATGATATCGATCACAGGGGCACCAATAACCTCTACCAAGTGAAGTGAGTAAAATGTCACAAGCACAGACACCCACAGACACCCAGCTGGGGGACCACGTCCACTGCTTCACGTCCACACGCAGTCCCGTCCCCACTCCCCATCACCCCATCACCCACACGCTGATTTACTGCATGTCCCTGGTTCACCTCTCTATCCGAGCTCACAGGATCGCTCCTTTAGCTGAGCTTATCCTCCACGCCTCCGTGTCTACGCCTCCCTGCCTGCTGCCTGCCTGCTGTGCCTTTCTGTTTTGCTTCGCCTTTTCATTCTCATGTGGAGTTCAGTAACGACGCCCCCCCCCACCCTACCCACCCCCGCAGTCGCACCATCACAGTAGCTGCAAAACAAGCAGCAGTATTTCTTAAAGAGCTGCAATGCAATTTACATATGGCAGAAATCTAAAAGCAAATGTAAATACTGCATATTTAAAAATCTTTGCTATCTTTCATACTTTTATTTGGGATCAGATCTCAAAACCCGCTAGCAAAGCTGCATGGCTCATCCATTCTGGAGAGACATCATCTAGAATTTGGCAAGTTTTTACTTGGAGACGAGGTAACGATTTGCATCGTAAAAAAATAGTGCTGAACCTCTGAAAATAATAATTTAATCAGTTATGCAACTTACTAATTTTGACATCTGTTTCTATCTCCAGTCTTTAAATATTTTTCAGAATCTCAACAGAAGACAGACGGAGCACGTTTTCCATCTAATCGATATTGCCATTATTGCAACTGACCTTGCCTTGTACTTCAAGTAAGTTGTCTTTACTATCAGCACCGTTATTCACCATCAAGTCCAGTCTCTTTTTATCAGTGGTGTATTTGCATATAAAATCAAATGCCGAAAAAAAAATCAATAACTAAACTCAGAGTTCTTTCTTTTCTTAATAGGAAAAGGACGATGTTCCAGAAAATTGTGGATCTGTCAGAGACGTATGAGGACGAGAAGAAATGGGTGGACTTCATGTCTCTGGAAACAACACGGAAGGAGATTGTGATGTGAGAGCTCATTTATCCTTGTGCTTGGACCTTTGTTAACACTATTTAAGCAGTAAAACTTAAGTCGGTATCTTATCTTACTGATTAATTTAAGAGGAACTCATCTTTTTTCATTTGCTTGCTTATTTGTCTACATCCACTATTGTTTCCACTGACTAATCAGGGCCATGATGATGACAGCTTGCGATCTGTCAGCCATTACCAAACCATGGGAGGTTCAGAGCAAGGTGAGTGCTAAGGGCATTCATGGCCTGGTGGTTAGGGAACGGGTCTTGTGACCGGAAGATTGTGGGTTTGATCCCCAGGCCTGAGGCAATGACAGAGATGCCCTTAAGCAAGGCACCTAACCCCAACTGCTCCCCGGATACCAGGCAAGGGCTGCCCACTGCCCTAGTGCGTGTGCTAACTGCACAGATGGGTAAATGTGGAGGATTTTGATTGAGGTGAAAATCACAATTGACAAATACGGCACATTTACTGTATACCTGGTTCATGTCTAATGTAACAGTGTAATCTAACAAAGTGGTTAAAATTCATTTGCATGAGACCAGTTCTCTTCAGGTTGAGTTTGACTTTCAATTGCTGCTGTGAAAAAATGCTACATAAACAATCTTGTCTTGTCTTGCTTTGCTAGGTGGCTTTGTCTGTAGCAGCTGAATTTTGGGAGCAGGGTGACTTAGAGAGGACTGTTCTTCAACAGCAACCAATTGTGGGTATTTCTGAGTTTGGCACTATGTATGTGTTTAGTCTATGTTAAGTTGAAGAAGTTAATCCAGGCCTAAATCTGGCATGCAGTGTGTTGTGTGCATCTTTGTGGTTAGCCACTTATCTCTGGATTTATTTCCAGCCCATGATGGACAGGAACAAATCGGCAGAGTTGCCCAAGCTTCAGTGCGGCTTCATAGACTTCGTCTGCACGTTTGTCTACAAGGTGCCGTTCTAAACCCCTAAACTGTCCAAAGACCAAAATAGACCAATCAGAGCTCAGTGCATCTCTTGTGCGCAGGAGTTCTCTCGCTTCCACCCCGCCATCCAGCCCATGTACGACGGCATCCTGAACAACCGCAAGGAGTGGAAGGCCCTGCAGGAGGTCTACGAGGCCAAGCTGAAGGAGGCGGAGGAGGCGGCCAAGGCCAAGCAAGAGACCGCCGCAGCCAAGAAAGGTCAGCGTGGGGACTGATGACACCTCACGCATGCTTGCGGTTTCTCCACAAAGGGGGACCTATAAACACGATACGACGTCCATGAAAGCTACTGGTGGTTGTAAAGTGTTGCTCTCTTCTTTAACTACAGGTGTTGCCAACGCCAATGGAGGCTCAGCAGGATCCAAGACCTGCTCAGTCTGCTAGAGCTGAGGGACTGGTGGGTAGAGCACAGGCTGACACAGGCTCTGAACGCACAGGCTCAGGTGCAGAGCAGCCACACCCCAGAACACAGGGTCCCTGTGACAGATACATGCACTATCAGAGTACTATGTGCTATCAGTACTGGACATTATAAAGCCACTAGACCAACTGCCTGACACCAAGTTGTTGTAAACTGAATTTGTAGTAATTAATTTTGCCTCCCATTTGTATCAATAATTTCTATGAAGAGTTTTTATGTTTGGGGATATTATTCTTGGTTAATTGCATTTTTTTGCTGAGCAATAATTACCTTGTGAGTGGCTGAGTAGAATATTCTATGTTCTGTCGACAGGTACAGAGTGTGTATACTGCAAAGGTGTTTACACTATCATCATTATAGAGGATCAACCTATTACTGTTTTATCTGTAAATAAATACTAATCTCAGACATCAGTTATCATAGACATGACTTGACAATGTTATTCACTGCAGTTTGGTTATGGTATGAGTTCAGTCATTGGTAATGCTCATGAAAACTCATTTTCAAAGCATGGTAATTGTGAGAGTCAGAAACTGAATTATAAGTTGTAGAATAAGCAGAATTAGGAGAATGAGTGTTTCATTTGTGATGTGTCAAATCCCATGCGACATTATTTTAACATGTGACATTACAGGAGTTGGTCTGAGAAGTTCACATTCTGGATCTGACCCAGTAGCTACAGGACTAGTAAACATTTGTAAGGACATTGAATGTTTTTCTGTACAGAAGTTGGGATACTCTCAACAGTCCTTTAAAAATGACATTGACTAACAGATATGAATTAAATTCAAGGGTTTTTTTTTCAGAAGAGGTACATTTATAATTAAGAGGAAGCCTATAGCAGCATTAGGTTCAATGGAACAAGTTTGCTTTCTTCTATTCACTATATAGGCTCTTCTGCTGACCCGTTATTTTAATTACATTTCCATTATTATTTACATCACATACATCCATAGGACATATCATACCAGATTTAGACAAATGCTCCAGTTCTTGATATTAACACTAATGAGAGGATGGAATATCAGTGCCAGTGGCCTTGAAACTATACTGTATATCTAATGAGATCTCGGTTAACAATAAAGTATAGATGTTCGATCTGTGGGACCTGCTACTACAAGACCATAAATATATTTAGGCAGGTTATGTCCCCCATTATGTGATAATTATGAAGGATGGGACTGTCTTTCTTCCTAAAAGCTGTTTTATGAGACACACTTAAAATCAGAACACATCACTGTAAATCTTCACTCTATTTAAATAAATCTATAGAATGAATCAGCTTTAAGAAGAATACACATCTTCACACAAAGTGGAGTTTGTTGTAAAGTACATAAATTAAGGCAATTAATTGTTATATGTCACTGCTTTTATTGTACATATGTAATTTGTAGTTTTTACATGCACAATACAGTAGTTCAGTAGTACAAAAATCCTAGTTTTATATGTCTAAATGTAAAGCAAACATCTGTTAAATATTAAATGGCAGTGTAAAATCTAGTTTGACTGATTGTGATTAACTTGTTATTGTATTGCTTATACCCCCCAAAGCCAATGTATGATGAATCCCAATGTAAATCTCTTTATGCTTTGCACAGTGAGAATTAAAGTATGTATTTTTTAAACCCTTTTGTGAAAACATGTTGGCAGTTTAAGATGGAACTGGAGCAGATAACAGGTGGATCTGTTTTTTGATGTTCTATTTTACATCAGACCTTTAATTAACTTGTCATGTCATAGCTTTTTATAAGCAGTGACTCACTTCCCAATTAAGCCTCTTATCGTATGCAAACTCTCAGCAGTTTCCACCTCTCTCAGGGGCTGCCTGCCTCTCACCTGCCAAGGTTACTGCAAAATTGCTAATTAAACCTTTAGCTTTGTTCAGCATTTATATGAGAAAATGTTCAACATTCACTTTGGTGTTGCTTCCTATATGTACATAACTACTGTAAATTTTAGTCATGCTGTGTATTCATGTTTACGTCAGTCAGAGATTACATCAAATATATTGTTAACAACTGCCCCAGAATATTTTTAATTAATAAACTACACTATAAACAACTGTGATTGGAATAGTTTGGGGTAGGTGCAATCCTAGTTGGGTAAAACCAGTAAGCAGTGTTACACACACTCAGCACTTTCTAGTATTGGACTCTGACCTGAATCCCAGGATTTGTGTTAAACCACGTGGGGCTTACACAAACGCTCTTCCTCTTTAAATGTCAGTGGCAGTCCTGAAGGACAAGGAAACAAGCAGGACCATTTCATCCCGTTACAAGTTATTAAAGCTACACAATAAAATATTGTAAACCATTAGTAAATCAGCCATGTGATTTGCTATGAAACAATTAACTGGAACATCGGAGTTAAAAATGGAGCAGGTTATATTCACCCTGGACACATATCTTTCATCTGCTTACAACCGTCCTTTTTTCTTTTTTGAACTTCCATATTTTAAACTACAAAAAATAATCCAATATTGAAAACACTTTGACAGCAATTTGAAGTAGGTTTGGAATGGGGTACCATTTCTTTTGCTTATGCTCACCCTTAATGTGAAAACATAGTACAAAATGTGCAATAAATCACACAATCCAAAAGGATTCAAAAATCACTTGTTAAAACTTTTTCGAGTGACCATAATGTAGCCCTAGTGACCATAGCTAGACATTGTGAAAACACTGGATTAATGTAGCTACTAAAAAAAGCTAACGATGACCACTGAACTGAAACCCATTTATATTTTGGATATTTTGTGCCCTACATGTTGATGAAAGAGTGGTGTGACTTCATTGTCCAACAGTGTGCTGGAGAATCAGATAATGAAGAACAAAACGCATCACTTGTTGACTGGAGAACTCAATAATTTATTATATATTTTTATTTACATGTTTTAGCATGCCAGACCTCATCAACAACAAAGAGGATTTTGATGAAAAACAGGGTTTGATTAAAGCAAGCATCAAAGATTTACAATGACACTGAGGAAAACAGAGACAAGGCATTTTTTACATTCAAAATAAATACAATTATAAATACAATTATTAATAGAATTGTGTTGGAAGTGACTGAAGGGAGTGTTCAGATGATTTATTTCAGGATGGTATCCGAGTTAGCTGTTGAGACAAAGAGCCAGTTACAGGGTACAGTTAACCCTGGAGTGGTCATGAGGTGCTGCGTGTTCATGGGCTCACTGTGCATTAGTAACTGAATCAGCGTCAATGCCACTTGCCTTCAGGCAATTTAAGAGCCCACATTAAAACAATGCGTCATACAAATGAATAGTATTGTATTTCACCGACATGGTCAAGCTAAGGTTCAAAATGGAAATATTATTTTACTCATTAATTCTGCCTGATGTTTAAGGAGCACATTCCTGGTGAGGACATTTCCCTTTTGCAGCTGCATCATCATCATCATCATCATCATCATGCAAAGGTGCATAGTGCAGATGCTTAAACGAAATGTCCTCAACACCAAGTAGTTCCAATGCTGTGGTGTCCCTCTTTTTTAAATCTAAAACAAGACTTCTTCAGAGGTTCAGAGGCTCATTTTCTATTTCATAATAACCCATCAACAATCCAAGGTTAAGTAACAACACTCTTGCACTTGTTTGATATTGCACTTATCGTTGTCTGTCACAGAGCTCATGTTTAATCTGAAGTGTTACTTCATTTCAAATACTGTATTTCAGCTGTATTCCACTTCAACTGTATCTTGAGCTCCAACCTGCTGCACTGGCTATGGGAATCATATGAGCGGAGGAAAAGCACAGCTTGCCAAGTGCCGTAAATGTAAATATAAGGCAAAATAGATGTTAATACCTTCAGATAGTTGTTTGTAGATCCTCTCTTGCTCCTCTCTCAGTTTCCTCTCTTCCTCTTCACGTCTTCTCTCCTCGGCAGCAACAGGCTTCAGGTAATCTACACATTTAGGAAGTCATTCACCTCAGTAAATATAAGTACCAAATACAAGCACAGGTCGAAGGGCTGTTCTTTCAAATATTATTTCTCTCATTATCGGTGTGGGCGTGATATACAGTCATGTGGAGTTACCGTATCTCTGTTTGCCGTAGATGATCCCACCAAGTAAAGCCGACCATCTCGCAGTCTGAACGTACACAACAGAGATCATGAGTCTAGTTCACATTAGCCACGCACACGCCACAATGCTAACTAGCTTAGCTCGCCTGTGGCTAGCATTAGCCAGTTAGCTAGCTAGCGACCCCGTCCTGGCTCTGAAGGCACGTCGCTGCCAGTTTAATGTACAGTACTCAATTATTAATCGCAACATTCATGAATAATGGTATGTATAACGCCACTACAGATACATACAAATAGCTACAGCTACCTTGATTAGCGGCGACACCTGGAGCGGGGGGATCATGGTTGAACCTGCGTGGGTAACAGCGCCACTAGACCGCAATGGAGCAATAACTCACCTTATCTCTTATACTGAATTATCAAGCCCCCGTTACAACATATGTATATATTACAATATATGTTATTAACAATAATAATAAAAATAATAATTTAATAAATACATAATTATTATAATTATTTTATGTTTATTTATATTTATTTTATGAGCTAGATCTTTTTTGTCATTTCCTCTAGGCTCTTTAAATACATAGGAATAAATACCTGTCGGTTTTTCTACAAAGACTGTATTACACTCTGGAAAAATAAATGCTCAAAGCAATTTACTGCAGTTATTTATGAAGTTGGCAGAAGCTGTCTGGTATGAGTGTGGGACATGGATCATCTGTTGGCATGCTGTCTTGCTAATTTAAGCGTATGACATCTATTACGAGAGGACATGACAATGTCCTCCTAAAAACTAAGACGTAAAGCACAATATATGCAGTAGTGATCTGAATACAGTACTCCAAGCTACGTATAGTGTACCTATATTTTCTTTGCCTTACATAAAACTAGGCTAATGACTTTACTGAGAGTTCAGCTTTTTAAAATAAAATAGTTGAAGGCTATGACCAAATAAATATAGTCAGCATCTGGCTGTGTGGTTGCCTGCCACTGACCTGCTGTAGTGGTGCCTGTAAATAGAACAATGATGTACTCCTCTGGCATGTAGCAGTTAGATCACAAAAATACAACTGGCTTGTTTTGGAGCATGACTGGTCCTGCGTAGTCACAGCGCTCTGGATTACATAGTGCCAAACTGAAACAGGAATGCTGCTGGAACTTTCCACCAGTGACTATAAAAGCAGTAAGCAGTGCTGTCTGGGAGAGAAGCAGAGAGACAGAGGAACAGACGACCAGCTACAGTCAGCAGAGCAGCACGGAGCAACCACCGAAGATGATTTGCCCAAGCACATTTCAGACTCCATTCAACCCGTTCATGGACCTGCACTGGCCTGTACGCAGTCTATGGCCGGAGACCAGACCTCTGTTCTTTCAAATGGAACAAGAAATGGTGAGGCACATGCAGGAGATGAGACACAATTTAGAATTCATGGAACGGCTTCACAGAAGGATCTTCGATGACATTGACCAGATTTCTCCTTCGGTAACATTCAAACCAATCTCATTCCAACTGGGAAAACAAGAAGACCACTTTGCACTGACCCTGGACACAAAGGAATTCTCACCTCAGGAGCTGTCCGTCAAACAAGTGGGCCGGAAGTTACGAGTGAGTGGGAAGACGGAGAAAAAGCAAGATGATGGGAAAGGATCCTACTCCTACAAATGCCAGGAATTCCGCCAGGAGTTTGACCTTCCGGAAGGTGTGAATCCCGAGGCAGTGACGTGCTCCTTAAACAATGGCCAACTGCAGATCCAGGCACCCAAAGAGAGCTCAGTTGTGCAAAATGAAAGAGTGGTGCCTATCACATATACTCCTGCTGTGACGAGCCCTCCTCCGGCGAGTCCAGATCCACAGGGACAAGTGGCCCAGGAAGATTCCACTAAGAACTGAATTAAGAATTCTGAATGTACTATGCTGGATATGACCATATAGTTTATTTTAACTTTCAGATCTAATTTATCATCAATGGTACAGCTGTCTTCCTGGTTGATGTCAGCCTGCCTTTTTCTATGTTTAAAATAATTGTACTAAATAATTGTACTACAAGTACAGTGGTCACAGGATAATATATTGTTCATTTATTGTGTGGGAAATAACTCCTATTTGAAATGTACTAGCTGGGTGACTTTGTACAAATAATACAACTGCAAATAAATTTGAATTAATTTGAGTCATTTTATAGACTTTGGCCCAATAACAAATAAAAATGCTTGAAAGGCAAAAAAAAAAAAAAAAAAAAAAAACACTTCAGAATACAAACTAATATAAAAAATAACGTGATTTCTCCTACAGTGATGTTACCAAATCGTTGTTTTATGGTGTACTTAATAGAAGTGCTAGGGGATAAATAACAGTGGGCATACCACAGAGTTTTTGTTTATAGTTTTTAAACAGGGTCTGCTGTAGTGCATTTATTGAAAATTGAGAGTAAGCTCAAAATGTAAGTGATGAGCCAAACAAAGCCATTTTGACAACCGTCACAGTAGGGGGAAAAACTGAAATAAGCAACGCAGTGAATTTTAAGTGAGACTTTGTGTACTTATGCACTATTTTGCTGTTACTGATTAATTTAGATAAAACGCAAATGAGGAACTTTGAGCTAATAGCTATAAGCGCTATTATTCAAATGGCTTAAAGGTTGATCACTTGCTTTAAAACAGACTTAGAGACCATGACAGCTAACATTCTGACATTTGGAGGATTTTTGACATTTGAGCTATGCAGCTTGATACTCCTTGCTTATGCTAAAATCCTTATAGTAAAATTAGTGTTGCAGTTTTTCCACTGGTATTTTATGGATAATGTCATAGTCATGACACATAAACCTTTTGATTAATAGGTATATTTTGAAAGAAAATAAACTTATTTGGGTAACTGGGAGTGCATCTTGATGAACCACTAACAGATTTCAGTAAATGCAGTTTTGTGCTGGCACCTTTAGTGATGCAGTCACAATCAAGAGGCATGCACATTTTAGAAAAATGCAATTTTGATGAAAAATATGTTACTAGAAGCAACTTACTTGGAAAATTAGGACCACAAATTATGATAAGCAATGAGATTAAATAAAGAGATTTCCTTGATTTTGGTTGTGAAACCTGTTGTCAAAATACTGATACTGTCATAGTGGACATATGACAGTATCACTAAATGCAAATGCAAAACTGTATTTTCTGGTCACATGATTTTAATAACAGGTTGCACACTCAAAACGAAAAATGACATACTTAAAAATGCAATTTTTCATACAAGTACACGGGCAGTCATGTTAGGCATGCTAGTTGTGTAAAGAGTGAATTAACAAAGCATAGTCTCTGGCTCCCTCAATCTCTCTCTGTCAGTGATATACAGGCTCAATCATGTATAGACACATGCAGGCCTTCCTATATTGTTCACATAGATGCAGCCCTAGCCAGATGTGCTATTTCTGTGGCTCCCTTTCTGACACATGCAGATGTCATCACACACTCTACATCTGTAGAGCACACACAGGCCAAACCCAAACAGCTTCTTTTCACTTTTAGGTCTAAAGGACCTTTTGGGCTTTCTTTTGCTTATTGAGGCCAAAATGCCTATTTGTGTGTGAACCCGCCTATCGCCGCTTGCGGCTATATTCTTTACTTATTTTCAGAAATGTTCCAGCGCAAAGCTATTTCCCAGCTGCACAAAATAATGAAAATGTATTAAATTTTTTTTTTTTTTTGTTTTTTTTTTTACAAATACTTTAAATATATTTTCTTCTTTTTGTTCATTTTCTTGATCTGTTTTTTGTATGTTTGTTTTAAAATTAAGTTTAATCAAAAGTAATCGGGACTTTTATATTGCCAGAATTTAAATCGATACAGGCTGTTTCTCAATTCAGGGGCTGCAGCCCACGAAGTGCGCATTTGTAGGCCGGTTACGTCACTGCGCCGCGACGAGGCTGTCCCAATTCGTGGACTCCTTCTTATGCGGCCGACGAATGTAGCCTTCAAAACCCCGAAAACGAAGGATGCATCTGAGTATCCTTCGCGTCCCACCATATCCCAGGATTCATTGCTCTATGAACAATAAACAGGCGGAGTCTAGTGTACGGGCCGAATAATTCGTTTTTAAATGTCGGTATTTTTTAAATATGGACATTTATACTGCAATGAGATGCTAAATAACATGCCAGTTATTAATGATATTGCAGGTAAACATGTGCTTTGAGTATTTACTAAACGTTTATCCGTAAAAGTAACGTAAAAGTAACGTTTATAAAAATACATTGAATTTTGTTATGAAGTTATACTTCCCGTCAAACGTGAATACATGTTCAACGCATTTTCTTTTAGGCATTTGTGGGTGATGTGATATTTGTCGGACAGCTCGCTAACACGTATGTAACGTATGAAACGGGGCAGAGCGTGGTCACGCAAACATACGTCTTGCGAAGACTAGACTGTCTCATTTAACAGCCGTGAGATGCAGCCTACCCTGCCTTCGAAGTGTGTGGCCACCGTGGGCTGCGGTCTACGCGGTCTACGTAGGCTGCAGCCCCTGAATTGAGAAACAGCCATTGTGCCTGTACTTCGAAGGCCCGGTAGGCTGCATCTCACGGCTGTTAAATGAGACAGTCTAGTCTTCGCAAGACGTATGTTTGTGTGACCACACTCTGCCCCGTTACATACGTTACATACGTGTTAGCGAGCTGTCCGACAAATATCACATCACCCACAAATGCCTAAAAGAAAATGCGCTGAACATGTATTCACGTTTGGCGGGAAGTATAACTTAATAACAAAATTCAATGTATTTTTATAAACGTTACTCTTTAGTAAATACTCAAAGCACATGTTTACCTGCAATATCATTAATAACTGGCATGTTATTTAGCATCTCACTGCAGTATAAATGTCCATATTTTAAAAATACCGACATTTAAAAACGAATTATTCGGCCCGTACACTAGACTCCGCCTGTTTATTGTTCATAGAGCAATGAATCCTGGGATATGGTGGGACGCGAAGGATACTCAGATGCGTCCTTCGTTTTCGGGGTTTTGAAGGCTACATTCGTCGGCCGCATAAGAAGGAGCCCACGAATTGGGACAGCCTCGTCGCGGCGCAGTGACGTAACCGGCCTACAAATGCGCACTTCGTGGGTTGCAGCCCCTGAATTGAGATACACCTGTAATTACTGTATACTGTACATTGAGGAGCAGTAGCGCCTCCTGGTGGTAGCCGGACTTCCCCAAGTACAACTGAGAATGTAACGAGCACTCCTCTCGTGAATTAAACATTTAACATACAACTAATTAACATCAAAGGTTTCTCATTTACATTTTGCAAGAAATTTACGAATTCTCTCGTATTACGGAAACATTTTGATGTGACATTAGGTATGACCTTTATCTGAGAGTCTGAGAACTTTGTGCTGACCGACCCCAACGAGATTTAATCTCTGTTGCCAACCTCTTTAATCTTCACATTGCTGAGACTATTAGATATTGAATGGCACTGCCTTGATAATGTGAGCTATGAAAAAACCTCATTCTCAGATAGTTCACAATTAGTGTTTCTGCAGGAGATATTTACATATATTTACATATCCTTTTTAATAAAATGCCAGCTCTCGTAAAACTGACTACTGACTTGCAGCCTAAATTGAATGGATACTTGCAAGCTGTTGACAGTAAATGCTGCATTTTTGTCATTTGCAGATTTTTGCAACCATATACATGTATAAGCTACAGATGGACATTATCCTACACCAGAAATTACATGGTTGCACGATTCAAACCCCCTTTAATGCAAACACCTTTCACCTACACTCTCCGGTTCACATCTTAAGGTCTAAGGTGTCATTTTGATTGGGCGGGTTGCAGTACTGAATGTGAATACCATCACATGTGTGATTTGTCCATTATTAATAGAACTCACCTCTGAAACTGTGAGGTACACATATCTTATGTTCATTGTATAGGCTGTCCCCCTGTCTGTCCCCTTACATAATTTGTCTCTACCCAATTCATTTTGTCCATAGAACCTGTTAAGCAGATAGGTTAACAGTGCTACTGCCATGGTGGTGGGTGTTATGAAAGAGTGAGTGAATCAGCATTGTTTCTGAGGTTTTTCACCTGCTAGATTTGAGAGTACCTCTCAAAAATATCCAAACAAAAGCAGTCATGTGCACATAAACAGAGCATTAATGAGGGGTGGGTGGGGGGGGGGGTTGCTTTGACTGCTTTGACTCTTAACTGTGCACGTACAAGCTGTTCTTATTAAGTCATGTCTAATAAACAGGGTGATGAGTGTGTGAATATGGATTACATAAAAGCATGTTTCATCTTCTCCAAGTAGCACTAACAGCACATTGTTGTACACATATATGAGATCTTCAGCTAAAGAAATGCGGTGGTGAGCACTGTGAGAAACTCTTTCTTTTTCAAGGCTGCCTGTGCAATACACCAGAGGGCCAACTCTTGACAGAATCCTTACAGTTGTCAAGTTTGTGGAAAGTTCTGGCAAACTTTTCTGTACCCACTTAGATTTTGCAAAGCTATCGACCACCTTTCACCATTACATGCATTAATTATTACAGAGATGTTTCTGTGATTTTCCAAAGACTTTAATTACTTTTGGTGATGCTGAAGCGCCTCTTTAATGTACACGACACATTTCAACCAAGCAGACGCAGTTGGGGTTACTGTGAAGATTCTGTTCCAGAAGTTTCTGTTTGAGGCCTTATAGTTAGTGCAGGTCTTTGGTGCTCAACTCTACACTACTGAACATGTTATGTAGCTGTATTAGCTGTAATAGCTATGATTGACAAAATTTAATAAACACAAATAATTTCTCTTCCCGTGAAAAGCTGTTTTGTGGATAAAACTATAGCACCAATGTAATATGAATTTCAAACGCTGACTCTATGCAACTCGTGTTCTCATACCATATCAAATCTATTTCATTGTATTGTCCTATTGTGATTGAATGTTTAGCCAGTGAGACATAAGTGCAAGTAAGCAGAAGAAACACAATTATTTTGTTTGTCTTTCATTACTCACTCGCTGCTGCTCAAGGCAGCTGTCACTTTATATTCAATGTGCATAATTGCTGATAAAATGCTATTGTGTTTGTGTACACACATTTTTGGTTCAATCATTGTCTCTTAATTTACTTATTGTATGACTTCATCAATTATTTAGGGAAGGTGATAACCAGTTGAAGTCTTGTTTGATATGCATGTGGAATGCCACTGCCCACCATCTAGATGCCTGGCTGATATGCATTATAGTGGGGATCAAACATACAGTCACTTGGCTTCTGGTCACAGTTGGCAAATTCTGTGAGTAATGAGCCAAATAAAGCAAAGTAAAAGTCAAACTTTGAGCAAATTATTATTTTTTTTTTAATGAATTTTATATATAAAGTTTTAAAAATACCAATTTAGCAGTTAGAACCAAACTGCTATTCGATTTTGATTTCGATTTCGACTTATGAACAGATTATGTTGAATTTATGGTCCTTTTGACAAATCAATCTCAGTGTAAAGGAACTGCATAAAATGATAACCATTTGTCAACATCATGTGATATAAATCATATTATATATGATGTAGTAATCAGACTAATATTGTAGGCTACATTTAACGTGTACGTAGAGTAAAAAAAACTTTATTCATAAATTGCGTTAGTAAGTAGCCTAGATCCTATTTCTCGTCAATGCCACACACTTGAAATTAAATGAACTTCCGGGGCGGGGTTGGACTGCTTATAAATGTACTGCCGTTTGGTTTGCATTTTCTAATGAGCGTGCCTGATTTCTACACCGCATGTGTTCTTAGATGATATTTAACGTCTCCAGAGATGGCTCCTGTTTGATGCTCTCTCTCTGAAACTGTGCCGAGTCTCCACTACATACTTTGCAGCCACTCGGAAGTTTTAAACATTTTTATGAGTCCTCCGCTGCTGTTGGGATGGAGATACTGGAGGAGGTGCCCGACAGTGGGTTCGGCTGTGCCGTGACTAATCGCTTCGGGCAACTTTTTGATGACGAGTCGGACCCTTTTGACGTCCTGTACCAGGCGCAGGTGGTAAAAGACAAGAAGAAGAAGAAAGACGACCAAAAGAAGACTGTTGTACCTTCTACAAAAACGGGCAAGAAGGAGTCGCAAAGAGATAGAAAGCTTACTTCTCGCACCGGTGGTGATGGTGACAATGCTGCAAATGTTAGTGGAACACAAGGTACACGACCACTTAATTGTATTATTACTTATCTGAGGTGTTGAGTTAGTGAGGATGAAGGAAGAGGGAGGTGAAATGTGTCTATGCTGTCGTGCATAGAAACAACTCTGCTTAACTTTTTCGGTCACGTGACTTAAACTAGGCCCAAAGCGCCCTGTGCGCGCGCAGCCGGAGCGCCCAGGTGAGCGGCGCGCGGACCTGGCTGAACCCAGGTTTAATGAGGCCGAGGGTTCCCTTGGTTACTCCATCGAGAGGTATGATTACTTCATGATTACTTCGAAATGACGTTTTTAACTATGTTAAAATGTGTCCTACCGGCTTATTTACTATTCGTTCTTTAGTCCTATCGGCATATAACCAGCATTGGTGCATATAATGCAGCTGAAAACTGGAAAATGGAAGTTCTGTTAGTTACCCCCCCCCCCCCCCCCCCCCCAACCCTTCATGCTGCCTAATATGAATGATTCCATAGGCCTATAGAACCATATGATAGAGCTGGACGAGGAAGGAGTAATGGACGGCTACGTGGGGCCCGAGGTGGACATCCCAGATCCACAGATGGCTTTGATCCGAGAGGGAAGAGGGAATTTGAACGCCACAGTGGCAGTGACCGAGCGTAAGGGTGTTTTCCATTACTTTCTAATGGAGCTGGCCACAAGTGTTTTTGCTTTCGTTGTTTGGATGTAAGATTGTAAAACTTTCACCCAGGAGTGTTCGCCCCGAGGAAAAAAGGGGGGGCAGTGGACCACGCAACTGGGGTTCAATGAGGGACCAACTAAGGTGAGATCCTTAAACCGTGAAGTTGGTCTGTGAGTGTATGTACTCTTAGAGGTGAGCCTGTTTTAGTGACGACGTCCTCTCTTTTTGGTTCAGTGGTGTGGAGGCGACTGCTGTACCTCACGAGGAGAGTGGCGATGGCGAGGAAGTGCCAGACGCATCTGAGACCGATGCTGAGAATGGGTTGATACGACATCCCTGTAGAGGAGTACAAACATTCCAGACACACGAGGGGCTAAATAAACGTTGACACTATAAATCCTTTACCTTAGGCCTCTTGAGACTGAGGAAGTGATTGAAGTTGCTATAGAGATGACTCTAGATGAATGGAAGGCCATGCAAGAGCAGAGCAAATCAAAGTCCGAGTTTAACATCCGTAAAGCAGACACCAAAGTTCCCGCTAAAGCTGTAGTGATTCACAAGTCCAAACCCACTGAGGTAAAGGGGTTTGTTCTTTTAAAAAAACACCCTTAAGGGAATTTGCAATTATGGGAATGCAACGGTTTTTCAGCTGGACTTACGATTTGTATATTTGTAGGCACACCCCGACGGTATTGGTGACGAGAACGTGGTCTTCCGGCGTCCTGCCAATGACATCACCTTCCAGATGGAGATAAACTTTGGCAGCCTATCCCGGCCTGCTCGGGGGGGGAGAGGTGGGCGTGGGGGGCGTGGCCGTGAGCCTGTGGCCTCCCAGAGAACGCCCCAGCAGTTTGTTGAAATGGTACGTTTTGCTGTTGGATGTGGATGTTTGTGAAAATCACTGCAATTTCCTGCGGAACATCGACTCATCATGGAATCAAAGGGTTCATGTTAACATCAATTTCCTACAGAAAGCAATTTTTCTGTCTGTTGGCTAGCCTATGGCAGTAACCTAATGCTTCTGATGGAGGAATGTTGCTTTTGTGCAGTCCTCTGTATTCAGCTTGCTTTGATGACAAATTAGTTTGTTTTAGAGGGGTTTATTTGTCAATGTAGAAGGTAAAGAGTGAGGTTTATCAGTAATTAGATTGTAAACAAATATGACAGAATAATTTTGAGCTTTGCTGTTTAGAATTGTGCACAAAAGCAATGCCAAGCCAACATTTGGAGAAGGCATGCAAGCTGAATGGGCCTCTGTTTTGCTTTTCCTCATGCAGTTTTTAGCCCAAATCTTGCAACTACTAGCATGCCTACTATAGCAGAAATTTGTTTCAAACCTTAACAAACTATACAAAAGTAAACCAGGGCAGATGTAAGCTGTTACATTTGGCAGAGATTTGTGCAGCAGTTTGTGCTATCTGTGCATTACTTTAGTATTAAGTACTTTTAATATTTCTGGCTGACGGTGGAAGCAGCATTTTGCAGCTGATTTTGCAGGCAGGTGATTGGGTTGGCACTTCAAAATGTTTAAAATTGTACCCCGGAATTGGCACAACACACTTTAACTGATGTTTTGGTCCCATAACGGCCTTCATCAGAATTCTGTTTGGCAGTTTTATTTCGGTGTAGTCAAAATGGCCTTAACAGCTGTCAGGGCTGAAGTGCAGTGGGAGCAGCACCGAGACGACCATCTGATTGACGGCTAACGCAGCGGTGCACAAGTCCTCCAGTTGCATGAGAATCAATTTGAGACCCTGCTGCTGAGTCTGAGCAAACGAGCCACTCGTTTCTGTTGTGCAACACTACGTTTGACAAATTGAAATGCATATGGACTCACAGTCGAATGTGGAAAGATTTCCCAAAAACGCTGTCAAATGTCCAAGCTGCAAGTTTGTTCTCGTTGCACCGTGTCTGAGTGAGACTATTTTTTTATTTGATTTTTTCCACCCCCTCAGGCTCCCAACCCGGACGACCCGGAGGATTTTCCTGCACTGGCCTAGTTCTCCCAAGTGGGCTCTCTTGGATCAGAATGGTGCCAGACCAGCCCAAGTGTCTTGTAATTGTTCTGACCCGTTTAGGGCAAATCGGACTGCACTTAAAGTTGTAAAAAGAATATTTAAAAGCAGAGTTGATTGTTCACTAATCCCATGGCACCCCCACCTCCCCCCGTTCTGCTCACCACACTGGATTATTGCAATGTCATGTTTAAATATGCACTCTGCAGCAATCGTTCTAGAAGGTTTCACATTAAAGAAAATAAAGCAAGCAAATGAATGCTGACTCATTGTCATGTCTTTGGTGGTCAGGCTTGTGGGCTGAAGAGAAATTGAGCATTAGAACTGATTAATAGGCTGGGTGGATGACTGAGCATACACTCATGGCCGTACTGGTGCTGTAGCACCGGCTGTGGTTATTTTGCTGAGTGATGTCGCTGTAGTAATTTGAAAGTGGTCATTCAATAGTCACTGGGGTCCCTCGGCTTAAATGTTAAAGCCACGGTGACTGTGTATTTTCCTCAGAGTGAGTCACAAATTGATTTACATCCTGACTGATTCAATATTCAAATAAAAAATTGAAGTGGTATGAAGTTGCAAGATGAAAGCCTGAAGTACTTGATGTGAACAGACTTCCACTAGGGGGTGTTTTAAGACCAGTTTGTCGAGCACATTTACTAGATCACTTTCTAATGAACAAGCGAAAGGTAAGATGGAACATCTTTTAAGTCACACTACTCGGAGATTAAGTTCTTAACACTAATCTGTTGGGCTACTTTACTCCTGTAAAAAAAAAAAAGCACTACAAGGTCATGATATTGGCAGAGGAGTGTGCTATTGTGGCCCAGGTCTGCGCTATCTGCAGGAACTGTAGTACTGACCCGTATTGTGATGTATATGATGTGATTGATTCAGGTGGTGAAACGGGACTCCACCCCTTAGAGTTCAATATTCAGCGCCAGCTGGTTTGAGTTGAGGGAAGGTCATACAAACTTGCATAACTCCAGAGGTGACGAAGCTGTGCTAATCCGTCATCAGTGGGCTAGTGTATCAGCTTTGGAAGGAGATGTATCCCATTTCAATCACACTCTTTGAAACCGTTCCGGTGAGCTAATCTGCGCTGGGGTTAGGGGGTGGGTGGAGGGCTGGAGGGGGTCTTCTGTCTGAAGCAGTGAAAGAGATAAACAGGTCTTAACTAAACGTCCTGTGGCAGTGCCCATATGGCATGTGAGCACTGTCCAGCACAATTTGGTGTTTAGTTTCTCTGCTGTCCAAGTCGATGCTTAATTTGCATAGTCCATCTATCACTACTGAAGTTTAATGCCTTTAATGCCCTTCTTCCTGATGCAGCGCTTCCAGTCCGCCAGCTAGGCCGCACAACACACAAGGTGCACGAAGGAAGGTTGACTACTGTCAGCACTTTTGCTACCAACTCCGAGACTGAGTAGATATTTTGACTCGTCATGGCCGCCACCCCTCCCCCCCCCCCCTCCCCCCTTTCCTAAGACCTTCAAGAGGGCTGGTAATTTACTGCGAGAATCATCTGCTGGAGGCTCCTGAACTACGTTCGGGGGCATGTTCAGCAAACAGGGCCCACGCTGTGAAAGTTTTGACCTTGCTGTTTTAACCATGTGATGAGCGCTGCATCCCGGCTGTAGCTTCTCAAACAATCCTATCGGTCCAGCTGGGAGGAAATCCTGCTGCCTCTCATCGCCGGCGTCCGCTCCAAACACGGCGAAGACGCATGCCAAAAAGATGAACTCTAACTTTCAGATCCTTCAGTCCAAGTGCACTGTAATATAGCAAGCCTTTCATCTGACCGGATTTTCCTCCACTCCTCCCTCTGCCTCTCTTAGCCCTGAACCAGAAGGGCTTTGTGTGAGTGTGGTCATACGATACATGCCATGTAACTTTTTGAAGAGAATCTTGGTGTTTTAGTGGATTGGGCTGAATCTCTGTTGCTGGGTTAACACTGCCGTGATTGTAAACGCAAGGCTTAAGTGTTCTCTCTTGCATTCTCAGGCCTGTTCGGTAGAGATAGTGTGTGTTAACTCAGTGTATTATACATAGTCGTGACCTCATTCGGGGTGACAGAGTGAATCCAGATGGATAAAGGAGAAATACTGCAGGAATGTGTGTACACAGCCTTTTCTTAAGCTAAGCCCTCATATGTCTCTATCTTGACGATGCATTTTTCTCCTTCTCACACTGCATGAGTGCATCATTCTTTCTCCCTCTCACTGAAATGTAATTGGAGAGATCTCATGAATTATGTACACAATAGTCTGTTTGCTGTATTGAATTCTTGGAGACTCAAAAAGGCATGAAGAAATGGGTGATTGATTTACAATAGGAATGCATATACGTCTTCTACTTATTCTTTGGAAAGAGATAAAATACCGCATTAAACTGTGTGAAGTGAATGAGCTTTGATTCTCTTGAGAGGTAGATGGATGGTGGTGAATCAAAAAGGGAAAGAGATTTTTATTTCTTGCTTTACTGAATTCATTAGCACAAACATCTAATTTTGTAAAAATGTCTAAGAATCTAGTTAAAGGTAGAAGTGGGGAGATGGTGCTTTTTTGATCGAAGCTCTAGGTATAGATAAAATGTGTTTTCAGTTCCTCTGTATGTGAGTGGGGGGTTTTCATGTTTGCTATGGATTATTTTAGGTGCAAGAGGGTGACGGGGCATGAAAATAGCCAAAGGTGTCCAACTTTACTCCCAGAGTGCTATTTTAGAGTACATGTTTGTTTGCAACATTTTCTATGGTACACTGACGCAACCTATTGGGACGGTTAGTGTTTGTCATTTCTGGTTGACTGCAAAGCTCTCACCAGCAAACAGTGAATGTTGAGGATAGACTGCCTTTCGCAATAGTTTTAACAAAGATTTGTTTAAACTGTTCTAACTTATGGTACTCTGTTGGTATGCTGTAGGAAAACCTTGAATCACTGTATTAATTGTTGTATTAAATGTGAAAATTGATGAGAAACTTGAGACATTCTTGATTTAGGTTGGTGTCATCTCTGGCCTTGTTATCTGTTCATCTCATCGATTGTTGTATCTGAATAATCTTGGTTTTAAATAATGTTCAGTCCTTTGCCTCACTAATGGCCAGAGTGCAATAAAACATGTAGGAATGTCCTTTCTCTGCTAATATGTTCAAGATCCCTGGAGCCATATGGGAAATTTTAGTCTGATACCAGAAGAGAGCTGTATGCTTGTTTAAAGAATGGCCTGTTGGCTTATTTGCTCAATCTCTAGACACACACGATGACGCAGAGGAAAAAAAAAATCTTTCACTCCCCAAACGTATTAAAACATAAAGTCCAGCTCCTTAGGTCGGTGCTCTCTGCACTCTGTTTTGATTGGGGGCGCTCCTGAAGAGACAGCTCTGAAGGGGGATGCTCTCTTCTCGTATTCCGTGTTTTCTGAGGCAGCTCAAGGTTAGACTCCATGGCATGCAGGTGGGATCCTCAAAGAGGCAACCCCAGCTTATTGATTCGAGCACTAGGACTTGCACTGTTAGCAACCTTGAATCCTGAAGACCGTGTACCATCGAGGCCACTCCGAAAAGGAAATGAAGTCTCATGTAGTGTAGTTTGTGTTTGTTTGTTTGATTTTTATCTGTTTACTTATTTATTTTTGAGGTTTGATCTCACATTGTTCAATTCGAGAGGGTCTTCTCTACTCCATGGAATTAGAATGTATTACTTGTGCTTGACAGTCAAGTATATGCTGAAATTTCTAGGCTTTCCTCGTTAATTCTTGCCCTTTGTACTATGTGTGTGTGTGTGGTGGTTGTGTGTACAAAGTGAGAGGCCATATCAAAGTCTTAACCCTTATCTATTAATAATGGGCTGTAAATCAATCACGGCTGTAAGGCTATTGAGCCGCTGTGTGTTACAGCGCTCTGGTGGAAGTGTGGGCCAATCAGCTGGACTCTCCACTCATTATTAATGCAGCAGCTGATGGCCCTCCGAGCTCACCAGCCCGCAGGGTTTCAAGCACACCTCCAGCTCGGTTCTGGCATCGTGTTTGATTTGGTCTCACTACTAACAGCTTGATGGTGTCGGGTCTTTTCCACCATTCCCTTTTGTGGACGTTTCAGTGACCAAGTATCGTGACTTTTCATAGCACTGCTCACATGGTATCAGACGTGAGCTAGAGAGTATTAAGGTGTGGAAGGAAAAAAAAAACCCTCATCATCTTGGGCAAGCTTCTTTTTTAAGGTTCTAGACAAAAATATGATAATATGGTTAGTGTAATTTCATATACCTATGACAGAAAAACCAAGTCTGTTAAATCGATTCCTCCTTAAATGCTTCAAAACATGATATGCTGCCGATGGCTCAAAGTTAACCTCATTTGGAAAGATCAGATAATGTGCACAAGTTCATTTATTTGGGCCCATTCTGTGTTTGTTGAAGGTGCCATCACAGGTTACTGCTTCCAGAACTGGTGACGCCATCGACGTTCTCGATACGACACCGGGTGAGCAGATGCAGCGGTGCTGTGAGGGACGTCTCCATCCTCGTGCTCAAATGAGTTCCAGCAGGAGCAAGAAACGCTTTCAACAAGGTCTGTGCGCAGGAGCGGGACGAGTGTAGAGGTCGTTAAGCATCTCCTCTCTTCCCTTTGAGACTAATGTGACCTCTCCTTCATGTCCCTGCTCCCATTTTCATCACTACGTTTGAATGTGAAAGATTTGAATATAACTTCTCCATTCTCTCTAGTTCTTATCATTTTTCATTTCCAGTCATTGTGGCGAAAATGACTACCTTGGCTGGGACACTTTTTCCCCCTGGTGACTAATCAAAACATTAATATGCCGACACCAAAAATTCGGGGAGCCATTCGGTTCTGCACAGGAGATCTGAAGACAATTTTGAAACACTAGCAATGGGGGATATGTTTGAAAAATTAGAGCTAGTGATTAACTGTAATTGGTTGAGATATAACACCATCTAAAAGTAACACAGCAGGTGTACTGGCCAACACTAGTAACCAGTTTTCTCCATTTGAGATGCTATCAGCACTGTGGCCTTCTGGGCTATGGCAATGCAAAATAAACTGCTCTGATACGCTTTAATTACTTCACACTGTTTGAATTCTGGACACCCTGTGGACCTCTAGTTATTTTGTGCACACTTCCTATAACTGTATATTTGTGCTCAGATGTAACTAACTCAAATTAGTCAGTACTTGCCTCCCTAGGGCACTAGGAACAGTTCTCAAGCTGGCCAGTTGATCTGTGGAGTGCGCACTTGACCGAGCTACGCATGAACGCACTTCGCCTGGCTGCTTGTCTTAGGATACTTGGCTCGTGCAGTATCTTTCACATATGCAAACAAATACATCTCCGATACGCCACTCTAGGGCTTTTGGAGGGAGCACTTGATGTGAGAATGCGTCCCATGTGCCTTGAGATAATGATCTGAGTCGGTGTGTGTTCTAAGTCAGGGGCTCCGGTCTCCGTGAGATGGTGTGTTTTGGCCTGGGGCGAACGTGCAGGCATGTGCTAGCGTAGTGACTGTGCAACAGAACGCAAAGGCCAGAGGTTCATTTATACTTTCAGGATACTCTCAGAATAAAGCATTCTGTCCGTTATGAGGGTCATTTGAAGTCTTTTGATTAGATCCTTCCCTGAAGACCTATTCTGGCCGTCCATACACTCATTACTGTGCTTGTTTGTGGCACCGCGTGTCAGGGCATGGCTCAGTAGCAGCTGCTCAAACGCACTGACACGTGGACACCGCACACTGTGTAAGAGCGCCCGCTAATCCTTTGTAATTGAAAGCATAATAAGACAGCGAGGTGATGTGGGTTACGTCTTCTGCACAACAGCATGTGAATATAAGCGTTGGGTATGGAGGCTATTTGTTTTGGGCTATACAAGTTGGATCCTACAATGTACTAAAAATCCAATTACAACATAATATTGAGGTAATCCTCAGATTACCCAAATATCCGAGAAGCCCAGAGACGATGCTAATAAGCACGTGCAGACTCCTATATCCAAAATGTTTTTTTTTATTTTTTAAGACCATGAGAATGCAGGACAGCAAAGACTATTGATGTTGGCATTGGATCGGCCTCCCGTGAGCTGGTGGCCCGTGTATCTGGGCAGGTCTGGCACTGTCTCTCACTAAGCAGGACTTGAACGGCACATGGATATTGATGGTGGCGTGCGTGCACTTGCTGATGAAGATTTGCCAGGGTTGGAGTGTTTGTTCTTCAGACAGTCGGGGCAGTCAGACGGATCTCTGCCATGCAGTCGCATGCAGTGACTCTGTGTTTCAGGAGGCGTGTGTGTTTGTATTAGGGTGCCTTCCTAGTGTTGTCTGAAAACAGAGATGCGAAGGTCTCTTTTGCAGCCACGGCAAGATAAGGGGGGACGGGGACGGCAAGCAGAATGACAAATGAATCCAAACCCTGCACACTTGCAAGATGCAGGTACAATGTGTTTGACGGTGGTTTACTGACATTAAACTCAGGCCATCTGTAACATGCATGCATATTTTTGGGATTACATATACAGTGTGGTCCTTAATTGGACAGTGACCTGTTTTGACTGTGTACCCTTAGCACTTTGGATGTTAAATGAAACAATGAGTGAGGCTGAAGTGGAGACTTACTGGCTTTATTATGAGGGTATTTACATCTTAAGTGGAATGACCCAGTCATGCAAGGCACTTATGTCCATTATAATAGCTGGTTATGGTAATTTTAAACAAACATATACAATAGACCATAGAATATCATTACTTACCACTAACCACTGTGTTGTTAAAAACCATACAATATTTGGAAGCCTTTTTTTGATCAGTTATACCTTTTTTTTGGCTGATGGATAAAATGCTTGTTTATATAATTTTGTGCACGTTTTGCTGGCCCACCGTCTCCACTATACACGGACCTCTATGGACTTTATTGCTTTGTTTTTAATGATGTATGAGTATGTACTGTATGTAATCAAAACAAAGCATATGGGGACCGCTGAGCACAAGGTCTGATGTTAATTACTGCTGCTTAATTAAGACAAGGGAACAGACACCAAGTTGTTTAGAACCACAGTGATCTGATTCTCTTCTGTGCAGGCTTCCAGCCCTCTCTTTCTCTCTCTTTCTCTCTCTCTCTCTCTTCCTCCCTTGAGTGTGCGAGAGAGAGTAAGTGAACAAGCGTTGCGCTGCGGTTCAGTCTGCGGTGGTAATTACCACACAGGCAGATGCTGGAGAACACGGCGCTGGTACTTTGGTTTTTTCTGCCTCCTTGGGAAGTTTTCACATTAACGCACACCAAACAAGCCCGTGCGAAAGCAAAGCTGCTCACTGCTGTCAGAATTCCCAGTCAAACAGAGCCTGTTTGTGCCTATGTGCTCTGCATACCCACACCACATCCAAATGAAGAACTGTATTCAATTTTATGGAAGTTATTGGAAATTCAAACTTGTATTCATTGATTTCCCACCTCCTCCTCTAGCCCATCCAGCCATTTTCAGCTTGAATTGTTGCTGATACAATTACCCTCACTGAGAAACAAATCAAAACACTAAATGATCAGTTTAGCATGAGAGCGCTTATGGACAAATACCTGTTACACTTTCAATTTACTCACCTTTGGTCAGTTGCTTAATTTATATCTGTATAAATCATATTTCTCTCTTTCTTTTATGATCCATATGGATTTTGCATCAGTATTTCTTTTAGTCTTGTTTAAATTGAAGGAAGTCTTCGGCAGTAGTGAAGCAGTTAAACAAATACAGTTATCATGTTTAATACTTTTTGGATACATCTGCCATAAAAGTTGATGGTTGGTTATTCTCTTCCTGAATGGAGCCCAATACATTTAAGGTTAGATTATATGTCAGTATACTGCTGTTGTAAATTTGTGGATCCTTTTCAATTACTAGGACTTCTGCTTGAATGGGTCTTTTAGATGTGATCTGATCTTTTTTCTAAGTCATAATAGTGAATAAATAAGATCACAGTCTTTTTACACACACACATAATCATGGAAATTGGTGGGAAATTTGATGGAGAATGACCTCTTTAAAAGAGGGTAATTGAATCAGGAGTTCCAATCAATTCAGGTGCGGGATTGACCTGCCCTGTCATGTAAAATAAATAAATAAATAAATAATTTGATTACTCGATCTTCACAACAGAACAGTGTTGCTATGTGTGCAATTTTGGTCAATATGGCCTAATTAAAAGAGATTTTAGAAGAAAGTTTAAAAGCTAATAAAGGTAATAAGAGTGGTGAGGGTTACAGAAAGTTTTGGTAACCATTTCCAACAAGCCACAGGTGAGTAGTTCTCTAAAAATGGAAGAAACCACCATTAGTAGAAGTGGACTTGATGACAAAGTGCAGCAGATTCCCAAAGATGGTGACCAGAACACCCACTTAACCTTCTAAATTATAGTCTGTTGCAGTGTACAAGGGGTTTAGTTTAAGAGAGGTTTTAATGAGTGTTTTGTAAGAATCATTAAGGTAAGAAACAGGAGTGCAATAGCTTCCTGAGAGGAGCCTCTTCAGTGCCCTGATTAGCAAGTTCAGTCTTATTATGTAAGTGTTCTGAAGTCTTTGTTGTTGTAGTCCAAAAAAATGGGCTGTCCAATAGCAATGAGACCTGATTGGTTCTTTCATTTACATAACTCCTATGTATAAGGCCTTGGCATTACATTATGTTGATGAAAATATTGTAGCATTGGTGTCAAACAAGAGTCAAAGGACATTTTGGTTTGATGAACAAGCTTTTTATTGCAAAGGCAAAGACTTTAATAAGGCTCTTCCAGAAAAACTAGTCAGAATGGGGCTGCTCTAAAGGGCAAAACGGGAGAGTTAACTCATAGAAATGCATCGCACATTCACAGTTACACCCTGCACACGAAAAGCAGTGACACAACTAACAAATAAACTGAAGTAATGCATAAACGCAACTTTCGTATTAACTAACTTAATTACTCATTACTGATTTTAAATATTAAGAGAATACATGAGGGATGTGTAGTCACATGGATTGCTGGGAGTCCTCACTTCTCCACGCTGACCTTTACCCCCACTCTCAACGTCTGCTGACAGTCACCACAATATGACTTCAGTGCTTTAGCTGATGAAACATATAATAGGCAACATCATTACCTTTCAGATATACTTTTAAGGGTACTCTCAAACACAGAAATCTTAGACACATTAGACACCTTTGTGTGACTGCAGCTCTGTATTTTCTGTCTGCAGTGTGTCCTCGTATAACTGCAAAGCCATACTGGACAATGATGGATGCGGGGAAGTCGGATCAGGTTAGTTTGAGAGGCTAGCTCTGGATCGGACCGCACCGTTTCATCATTCTTACTGGGATTCTCAACATATTAAGAGTCAGGCCCACTTCTTTGTCCCCCTATTGTCCCAAGCACAGATACTGAATGATATCTACCTTCATAGGCTTTAGTTAAACCTGCACTTACGGGCGCGGATATAAAATCTAAGACATTTTCAGACTGTTTAGAAGCAGTTTGCATAATCTAATGATTGCAAATCTTCGTTTGTGGACAGAATAAGCAGGCCCGTTGACAGTCTTGCTGGGGCCCGGGACAAGAAAGTTTCATGTGTATGAAAGTTCCACTGTATTTCCCGCTGTTGGGCGGGTACCAGCCAGCTACGGTCGATGCTGGATCAAACCATTTTTCAGTGGGAGGCGGGGGCGTATGCACTTAATGGAAAATATGCAGATAGGTAAAAAACATATATTTTAGCCATTGAGCTTATTTTGAGTACAAAAATTTATATTAATGAAAGATTTCAAGATGATTTAAAATTATAGACTTTAAATAAAAAATAAATTGCTAGGCTCTTTGATGGGCCCCCTTGGCCCTGGGGCCCGGGACAACAGACCCGGTTGTCCCCCCCTGTCGACGGGGCTGAGAATAAGGAACTATAATACTTTTATTCCTACATTTACAGCATGTAAATATTAAATGAATAGGACACTCGTACCTATCAAAGTCAATTTTTACTATTTTTGTGTTGTCAAGAAAAAAAACTTTTGCATATATCTTAGATTTTCATTTCACCAGCATTTGGCCAAGAGTATTCGCCTAGTATTTTTTTATGTATGCTGTCAGGCCTGTTTTCTTGTCTGTATGTCTATCTAGAACTTCCATTATTGTTTCTCATAGCTTGGACTGTGTAATTTGATCTTGTTACTCATAGCATCTCTTAAAATGTCTCCCTACCAATACACCATGACATTATTATTTGCTGGAAATAAATGCATTAAAAGATAGTCCACCGCTGGGAAATCGAGAACTTATTTTTGACTGGACGTGATAAACATAGACACCAGTCTCCGTCTCCGTCTCTGTCTCTGTTTGTCCCGTGTTTACAGTCAGCTCACAGCTTTCCAGGGTGTGAGGAGGCAGCGTAGTGCTTGGGGCAAAGCAGTAGCCATGGAAAATGTTTATTAAAAAAAATATCCAGAGAGCAGAATGCAGGAAGCACGACCCTGAACAGCGTGAGGTGAAATGGCTCGTCATTGTCCGCCGAGCCAGCCTGCGATGGCCATCGCATGTTGAGCTAATTTCGCTCAGAGAGTCAGGTTTTCATCCAAAAGCGGAAACCCAGAGGAAAGTCAACTGTAAAAATAACACCATAGCTCAATCCACAACCTGCAGCCCGAGTGGAAACTGAAAAGAGAGACTTGTTTTATGATGCCCCAAATGGTGGGAAATCATACGATTTTCGTGTGGAATGAATTCTGTGAAACTATTCAATTTCACAATATGAAAACTACAGACCAGCTCAGACAAGTGAGCCAGCCCAAACAGTGAAGAGATGGAGGAGAGGAAAGCAGATAAGGAGGGAAACGGCAGCAAAGATTTCGATTCTGCCGGGTCTAATCCTGTTGCCAAAACATGACTGTGGTCTGGTCAAAATGTTAATCGAAGTGGAGCTTAGACGTTGGAAATGACAGTCATAGTGCCGAGGTGCGTGCGATGTGTGCGCTTGGGTGGAGATTACTGGATTCTTACGTTTGTCCTAGAGTGTTCACCTTCACTCTGCATCCTTCCATGAACCCTGCACACAGTGACGGATGAGTGATGAAAGCTGAAAAATTAAGGTTTCATAAAACATCACCCCGCTCTGTTCCCAGCGACCCTGTCTACCCAGTGACAGACTGAGGAAATCTCATTTCCTCTCCCCAGGTCCCCCTGATGCCTGTTTTCATAATGTTATGAGTCACAGTTCAGACTCACTGGGAACTCACCCCCTCATGTGGACTTACTCCATCTAATCCTCTGGGCAATAAATTTGCAGTAGTATGGCCTGAGCCTGGGGATTGGACATTTATTAGAAACGTTTGTTAATGGTCTGTTTTTAGATTAATGATGCAATTTAACTCTGCACACAGATAATAAAGAATTTACTAAAAATGTCCATCAAAAGTATCAATCTGTTTTTTTTACCTTGCAGTCTAGATTTTCAATGAACAATATAACAAATACTCACTGTCACTGATTCACCTTTCATCATGTTCTACTGCATTCAGACTTCTACCTTTTAGCATGGGCAAGGATTCAGGGCTGCACTCTGACTTGTCCTGCACGTAGTCTTGTAGACCACATTGTACGTAACAGATGAGTATCTTGTTTCTTTCTTCCCACCTGTTGCCCCAAGGTCACCCCAAGGTCTGGGAACTCTTGAAGGGTAAAGGGCTTGATGCTTGTGCCCCCACCCCTCCGCATCACTGCCTCTGGCCCCTCTGTGACCCCTGAGCTGCCCTCCACACCTCACTAACCCCTGAAACTCTTTGTGATGTTGGTGCGGGAAGAGTCTAGTTGACCCCGTGTCAGACCCGCAGCTAGACTGCCCAGACCTGTCTCAATTAAGTGCCTCTTATCTTTCCTTGCGGGACATGTCTCATTATTCAGCCCAAGTCTCTGTGCTGATTTACCTCTTTTATTGCTCGATATCAGACTGCTGTTGGACTACCTTTCTAAAATCTTTTTTTACAAGAACATTGCACACCCTGATTTCCCAGAAAGGGCTTCCAGTCTCTCTGTCATGATTTAACCTTAATAACGGACTTACCCCCTAGTACTGAACTCATATGCTTCCCGTTATGTCTCTGCCCATACTGGGCTACTTATATGACTCTGTGAATCATAGGCCCTTTGTGTCTGACTGTATCCAAGACTCACTAAAACAATTCCGGAGGAGCCTAGCTTGCACGTGCTCAGACAGAGCCTAGGCCCACAACTCTGTAGAGCAGGGTTTCTCGAAAATAGCTACTACAAAAAGCATTACTCAAATAACACTCAATCCAGAAACTCGGCATTTACACACATACCCCTCCACACTTCCTTCCTTCATATATAGTACGTGTCTAACTTCATCATACCTGCTAACGATAACTAAGTACATCTCATAACTCTTGCATAGCCTAGGGGAGCGGGCTCTTCCTTTAAAGCAGTTGTATCAGGAGTCAGCAGTGCTGTGGTCTGGGCATATTGTACCGAGTGCAACAGTGTGGTTTAACTGGAAGGGGAGAGGCACGTGGAGGAAAGGGAAGAGGTTGGACGGAAACGAAGGCGCGGGACGAGGTGATTAGCTAGTGATTCATCAGCTCTTCCTGCAGAGTGGCCACACTGATGAGGCTTTAATAAGTGCACAGTATGCACAATACGCAGACAAGGGTCTCGGCCCTAATGCAGCAATTTGCAGACTCCAGCTTTTCAGATGTGAGGAGCAATAAAGCATGCCGGCGATAAAAATGACACAATTACCGGAGCACTCCTGATGCCTAATTGCATCTGATCACATTTTAGCTCCTGCTTGTCGTTCCCCGGTAAACTCCTTGGTGCTAATGAAACCCTGGTGGGACCCGACCCGTTTCAGCAGGGTCAGCCCGACCACATAGAGGGGAGGGAAGTGAAGGCCTGAACCAGCAAGGCTGCTCACCGTTAAAGGGTGCTTGGGTGATTCAGTGCTAGCTACACAATCCCAAAACACGCTGCAGAGTCTTTTATAGCAGCTATTAATGCTCCGACATTTTGTCCATCCTCATAACACAGGCAAGTGATTTAATAGAGCTTTGAATGTGCGAGCTGAAAGGTTTGATCCATTACAAGGCTGCATGAAGCTTGGATGTAGATTCATGACTGGTCATGCCTACTTTCATTCTTATGTATAGCTCTTTGTCTAAATGGTATAGTTCTGTATGTTATAATGCACTTGCTTTTTGTAGCTTTTCATATAATAGACTGCGTTTTTTTTTACTCTTATTCTATCCAAATGGGGGCCATTAGTCTGATAATTAACACACAATATCATCCTTATCTACCTGACCTCTCTGTCTGTAATGTGAATGTCATACTACTGTGGGGCTTCAGAATGGCCCATTAGATGAAACTCACTCCAGCACAGTTGTTTATCTGAGTGGATGCTGTCTTGCGTTGCCACACTGAGGGATTTCCACATAAAAGCTTCCTCCAGTCCAAACCGACTCGTCCTTTGTCCTCATTATGTTGCAGTTTTGGCTGTTAGGAAGTTAATGAGCTGCAAGGGAGTGGTTTAGCCCACCATCAGACCTGGGCTGGTCCTCCACGGAGATATTTATGGGTTTTACATGCGGCTCTTCTGTTCAATTAGAGCCCATGAAGAAACCCCAGAGAGCGCCGGAGAAACAGGAACCAACCGACAGCAGACGTAATTAGAGTTTACCTTTGACAGGGCAGCTCTCCGGGTTAGAGCCACGGAATGATGAGAAGGGGACCTGTTATGATGCCTGCAGTGTTTATACATACACTCCAGACTTTGTCATTACCAAGTTGGTCATCAGTCACTCTGTTGCGCTGTGTGTAGCTGCTGCCTACCCGTGACACCACATGGCCGAGGACAGCGGACATGGATGATGTGTTGTTGTGTGGCGAGCTTGGTTTTTAAGAGCCAGCACCACTATTGTGTGTCTAATATTCTCTGGATTGAATATACGGAATGTGTTTACTGTGATGTTTGTGTGATGCTTTTCTCTGACCTTTTCGTCAGTGGTAGAAGTGCACTTTATTAGGGTAACTGCTATTACTCCTCACGAAACTCTTTTTACACTTGTGGGGACCATGACTGATATAGTCAAATGTTTGTCCAGCAATGTTTGTGGTATATGGACAAAAATATTAATTATTTTCCTTTTTTGTGCATATAAAGCTCCACAAAATTAAATTCACTCTATCTTCTCAAACAGAGACATGCAGTAGGCACATCTTCATAAAAATATTCTGGCAATCATGATGTGAACTTCAGTGAATATGCATTTGTGAACACCAGTGTGCCTAAGAGGAAACAGAGTGAAGAGAGTCCTGTTTTCTTAGTTGTGGATCGTAACAGCAGCCCACATTTGCATTATAAACTGAGTGTGAATAGCCACTGAACACTGTTGACGTGTCTGCATAAATAGCATGACAAAGATCAGAGCAAAGGCTGAAATGATTTGCTTACAGACTGCACCCAGTATGCCAAAGTCCCTGTGTCCTACACAACTATAAGCCAAATTACTCTTGCAGAACACGTCTGTGGTATGACTGACATAAGGAAACACTTGCAAAATTCATGCTTAAGTCACTTACCTTGGATGCAGGCTGAGTTGAAATGATGTGTTTTGAGAGGTAATCAAGCTCAGCTATGGCCGTCCTCAGATTAGCAGCAATGAAGCCTGATTAGATCACTTCGCGTTTAAGCGCTGTTATGACAGACGCTTTCCATGACTGCGAATCTAAAAACGCACCGCTGCGTTTCCGCACTGATGTGCATGGCACGGGGAACGTGAGTAATGCCATGTTTGGCCTGTTTGCAGGCAGACGCGCGCGCGCACGCACGCGGTGTCGGGCCAGTTAAGGTTTGTTGACATTCAGACAGCCGGGACTCGGCCTCTCTGGGTGTGCGGAGAGGGAAGCGCTGATATGCTGCCTCGCTGGCTTTATGTGATAAGAAAACACAGCATAAAGCATCCATGCTCAAAGGGAATAATAGCATTTGACAGATTCTTCATGCTTTCTTACTGATACGTTCTGAAACAGGGTTGGGTTGAACGCGGCTTTGGTTCGCGTCAGCAACAAGGCCTGATAAAAGTAAACCACAATATTTAAATTACACGAACTGTTCGGCGTATCTCAGCTTATATTATTGAGAGCAACTTTATCATCCCACAGTGACTGTGACATGTTGGGAACCTTATTGGGTCCAAGTTGTGACCAGAGAATTCGCTCGTTATTCTGACACACTGCTAATGCCATATTCTCTCATTTCGCCGGTATCCGTCGGCGAATATCCGAGTAGAAATAGCAGGTAATCTATGAGCTCTGGTAAAACACTAAATATCATTGTATTTGTTGAGGTAGGCCAGCGATAGAGGGCATGCATTAACGTAACTTTTTTGACGAAATGCGCAAAAAGGAAAAAATCTGACGTTATGAGTAGCAAAACATTCTGCAACACGGCTGTGTTTATTGGGGACTGGGAATCAAACAAGGGATTATCGTTTTAAATTAAAAGCAGTAGGCTTCGACAACAATTTATCCAAATGACCAAATAACCAGTGGTCCATGGACATCGATATGTGAACATGAATCGAGCTTCTTGACATTTAGGCTGCATATGTATCCTCCTGATGTAGACGGGGAAACACACTAAGCCAATAGTTTCATGTACATAAAACAACCTTTATGATTTATTACTACTTTTTTGGCATCCATACAGTAGACTAACGGTGTAACTGTCTTTCCGTCACCATGACGTCACGTGAATACTCTATAATGAGCGTGAGGTCAGACCAATTAATGCTGCGCAGGTGCAGCTGCGGGCTTCGTGCGCGCGCGCAGCGGCCATGGTGGCAGTTCCATCCTACTTATCGTCTCGCGCTTCCACCTGCTGTCACCCAGCTTCGGTCTCGTGCCTCGAAATGAGCCTCATCGCTCAGCAGCCACGAGCTCTCACATGATAACCTGAAGCGACTTCTATTAATTTTTCATTATTTCATTAAATTGTCAGTCCATTGTGCCTGTGGATTTTTTTTTTCGCCTTTGGATTTTTTGCTGAAACGACGAGTCTCGTGGCGCGTCACAGCCAGACTCCTGCCACTACACTGGGTAGCATTTTTCATCACGTCCTGGCCTTGTTTTTAGGCTGTAGCAGGGAAAAGCCTATTGTTAATGTCAGTGGTTTCTGGAGCTTGCACAGGCTATAGCTGAAGTAATGTGACTAGTTTTTATTTGGCTAGTACTGCTTTGAATAGTCAAAGATTAGCCTTGTCAATCAGCCGTCACACTTCAGTCAAGTGGAAGGTTCTTTCTTTGTTCATTAGTCTCAATTTGTTTGCCGACATCATTGACTAGTAAAATGAGTTTGAATGTGGATATTTGTTTGCCTTTAACATGACCGTGCTTTACTTAAGGCAGAGTTGTAGGCCTGCTATAAATGTTTTAGAACAGTGTACTTCAGTACAATGACATTTGCAAAATATTGGTATACCAGACATAGGGTGTAGTGTCATTGCACTGAAGGGCACTCTGTAGAAGGTTTTATGATACTTATGGAAGTCCTTCAGGACAATTGACTTAAACACACAAATATTTGATGTCAGGGTATCATATCTATCTATGTCAAGAGATGCAGATTTATTATGACATTAGGATGTTATAACACTATAGAGTGAAATGACAGCATGCCATGAGATTTAAACATTGAAGCTTAGCATTTCTTGATATGACCTAAACAAGATGGCTGGTAAAAGTTAACATCTTACAACCTAATTTTTGTTCAGTTGTAATAGCTACCTCATATAATTTAGTATTACTGTAAGTTATCAGTATCATATAAAGTATTATGGCACACCAAGAAAACAGCTACAAAATCGGTTGTGAATACACACAATGGTATTCCTCTCTAGCTAGTACCATGACAACCTAATATCGCCAGAAATCATTTGTCATTTGATATGGTTATGTCAACTTGACATCAAAGTTTATTAAAGCAGGTCTTGTGACAGCTGCCTCTTCTTGGAATAAGCATTTATAATTGTCTGTATGTTTGTCAGTTGTCACGACAGACTTATGTAGGTGTCTTGCAGCCTTTGAAACCATGCCATTTGGTAAAGTGTCACTGCAAGTGACAGGTAATGCATCTCTAGCTGATATGGGATGGAATTTGCAGTATAATATGATCTAGTTTCAAATATCAATTAAAAAGGCAAAAGTATCAGTGCAAGGATGGAAAAATGAAGAGAAAATGGGTGAGACGGAGGTATTTGTTGTTTTTTCAATGCTAATACACTCTAATCCACCCTAAGCGAGACTGATCTGCTCTGCCTTATGCCACAGGTGGTAATGAGATTAGAGAACATATGAAGAGTTTCAAAAAAGCAGCGAGAAGATAATGAGAACATATGAGAACTGCTGTTCTCCTCGGGGAAGCGTGAGACTCTCGTCAGCTATACAGGGAACGTGCTCCATGAATGTATAATTAGTAAGGTCGTTCTCTTAGCAGTGAGCAAGCATACTGTACTCAAAGCTGAAGAGCTCTGATGTAGTGCAGCAGGATGCTGAAGATATTGATTTTATGTGCCTTTGACCTCTTTGTGTGCAGTATTGTTTATTTTGTTGACTTGAGGCCTGGAATAATCAATGTGGATATTTGGGAACTTGGATGTGGAAACTCCAAGTTGCTTCATATCATTGTTTTATATATCAAAAAACATACAGTACATGTTTTTGATGAGTAAGTTTATATATATGCAGTATAGCTCTGATGCTTTTCTGAACATCTCCCCTAGCCTAACTACCCTACCTTTGCAGTTTAATTGTACAACAGCCTGTACATGACTGCACCCTGATAGAAAATGCAGATTCTAATTACGTCACGTCATTCGTGTCCACAGGAACTGTAATTCAGCCTCACATTTCAAACAACATTTTGAAACGTACTAGCTTTGAGTAACTTCATAAATGCAGATTAAGAATTTGATTATCTTCATGACCTCATGTCCTCAGATCTGGCAAAAAAAAAAGTTAGGGAGTCTACTGCAAATAAGCAGAGTTCTCCAGTCAGCCCAGCCGTCCTTCAGACACAGCTCTACATTTGTCCCCACATGTCCCATCTTGTCACTGAGATCTGCTGACATCTATCTGCCTTTTTGAACAGTACCATGGGGATCCAAAATGGATTACCTCATCAGCTGAAGACACCACTCAGCGACACTTCATGGCCCCTGCTCCTCGTGCTCAAGTAGTGGAAGCCTAGCAGGTCAGTGAGACCCTGATCGCACTCGTCTGCTGTCTCTCTCATTTCATTCGTTTTCTTTCCCCCCAGCAGAATCTTGGTAGGGAGGCACGGGGCAGTATAGAGTTATGCGGGTTTTTAGAGTACTTAGAGTAGATCTAGGATTTAATTCACCAGAAAACTGTTGTGCCAGTCAGGAGTGATTGAGTGCGATGTATGGAACAGGCTTATCTGAGGGCAAATGTACAGGAACGAGTAGTGAACATGAAATCACCCAGGAATTACCCGCCATTCTACCCACACCCAACAGCTTACAGAGCAGCAGTGAGTTAATACTTTATGAAGGACATAAATAATAAAAACCAAATATATAAAAGAAATGAAGTCTCCTGCAAATGCATATTCTGATGATGGCGCTAGACATTAATTTCGCTTATTAAACATTTTGACAGTGTAATGGAAATAAAATACAGGTGCCAATCAAAATGGATCAACACATCTGGCTGGCCAGAGTCCTCCTAAGTGATTACACTTCCATATTAGTGTACTCTCTTTAATTTCATTGCTTTGATAACATTGTCAGTCAGCATTCACCATTATTTGACATTCCCTCGATCTGAACACCCTAATCTGCAATGTTTTAACATCTCAGAAGTATTTTGTGAGATGCATTCCTTGCCCAGACCCAGTCACCCTGCTTTCTGAACAGGCCACGTCGGTGGATGCAAAAACATATACGGACCCCGTGCTGGCCGGCGAGCGCAAGGAGCCACAGCTGCTCCGGTGTGGTGTTTTTACAGTGGACATGGCAGGACTTCCCCCACCCCTCCCCTGGAGGAGACGTGGCCCTGGTCAGATTATAATGAGGTGAGCGATCTACACTCGCTCCATCTTACCCATCCTTAATTCCACGTGAAGTCCCCTTTCCTTGGGCAAGCATCTGGGAACGCTCCAGGAAAGACGCGAGAGCACACCTCGGCTTCGGAATGTCAACCAGCAGCCGCGTTCGGGTGGCAGAGGAGATGTCTGAGGATGAATAATGAAAAGACGAGCAGGCAAACATGTTTTTTCACAGGACGCTGCCCACAGAGATGCCACCCAGCACGGAAGGTGCAGCTGCGCTTAAATTGCGAGCTGTGGTCCAGGAACGTGCAGCATCATGTTGGCACAGAGTGGACAGTGGAATACTAATATGCCCCGAGCAGCACAGACCCAAATCCCACTGATCTCCACATGGTGAGGAGGCTTTAGTCTGTGGGTTCGAGGTGTCACTTCAAACATCTGCAACATTGTCATGTAATGGCAAAAGCAGTTCTGTGAGTTCTCTCCATGATTCAGTTAAATACCAGGCTTAGTAGGTGTATAATACATATGTAGACATTGGTAGGCTTGGTGCCCCAAATAGACACATTGATAAACAATAACTTTTCAGTTGCCACAGGATTAGTCACTTGACATGACAGGAATTCTGAAAAGGTGCCTTTAAGGGCGTACTCACACTAGGCTCTGTGATCCGGGCCCGGGCACGGTTGCCTGCCGAAGCACGGTTCGTTTGGCTAGTGTGAGCGCTCCAAACCGTGCCCGGGCCCGGATCAGTTAACCGTGCTTGGGCCCGCTTGAAGAGGTGGGCCAGGGCACGATTCATGTAGACTCGGGCACGGTTCGCTTCTAGTGTGAGCGCAATCCGTGCCCGGGCCCGCTTGGTGCCTCGTGTGATTGGTTCATTTCGCTGGAACTCAAACATGACGTCAGTGATTCGATGCTCACGTTAAACAGTCATAGCGGCAAAGCGATTAGCAGACAATCGTTGTGTTAAATTATCGATAAATCTGTGCTTGCACCGTGTTTCTGCACTCCCAAAACGACTCCAAAAATACAATAAAAAGAGAATCGTGAACTCCATAGTGTTGTGCGAGCGCGCTTTTTTTCCAAATAAAGCAGCGTTGTGATGACGTAAGCGTGCTCGGGCCGGGTTGCTGAAGCCAGTGTGAGTGCAGGCCAGAGGGGGAGTGGGGAGGGGGGATAACCGGGCCCCAGCACGGAACCAGCAAACCGTGCCTAGTGTGAGTACGCCCTAAGTAATAGGTAATTCTTTTAAAAAGTTTATTTATGAACAAGCAGATTATTATGGGTAACTATGGGCACGTTACATTTAAAATTTGTTTTAATTCTTTAACACTACTTTATAAACATCCTGCATGTTAAACAGTCATTTAAGATTAAAAAAATGTACTGTAGACATCTAATCTGTTTCTTAAATCAGCAGGACACTAGAAGATTTCTGTCATGAAAATTTTTTGACTGAAAAGTAGCCTGAAATTTTATGACCTGAAATGCACATAAGGAAAAAGAGTCATAATTTGTTCACATTAGTTTGGAGTTCAACAGGCTTATGTCTCTTTTGTAGCAAGCAAATCAAAATTCAGTTGTCCTTCTGCTTATCAATATACAACATGTGTTTTGTCAAAGGCACATGTTGTATATAAAGAGCCCATTATCAAAATTTCTGTTTTGTAGGAATAACTGCAAACTAGAGTCTTTTCAGAACTTTTATAGAACATTATAGATTATTCTCTTTCTTTCACTCTCTAATTACAATCCTTCACACAGGGGAAAAAAACAATTAACTTTTTTTTTTAATACTTCTTTTTTCGATCAATGTTCATCATAAAACATTCATCATAAAAAAGTTCCTATTCTTTGATTTCAGTAATTGGTATTCCTAGAGTCATTTTCATTGACTCAAGTTTAGTGGATTCTTTTGGCTTCTTTCAAAACAGGAGAATGACACTTATGCACCGTGTGTCCTAGCTGTCTGAGATAATGTTAAAAAAATGGAATGAAAGAGTAACGTCGCAGTTGCCAGCAACACTGTTCTAGGAGCAAACGTAAAACACGTTCAGACCGGAGAAAAAAAAAAGGTTTTTAACCATTTGTTGCGTTGATCTGATCTATGAATTTGTCAGAATGCCACAATGAAGCAAAACATTGTAGCGTCTACAGCCGTTCCCCTAGCAGAGTGGAACTGGAAGGGTCAATAATGAAATCAGTGAAGGGCCTCAGGATGTTAAGGTTTTAATCTATTATCACTCAGCTCTGGCGCCCATCTTGCTCTCCCTCACGCCGAGCTGTCTCTCACCTCCCTGGCCTTCTCCCGCGATCTTCCGTGATGTGCGGGAGGGCACGCCTCTCCCCGCCGCTCTTTGAAGGGATACAGCGTCTCTATAGATACAGCGCAAAAAATCAATTTCCCATTGACCCTGGCTCTATTCCACGCTGCTCTGCCGAAACGCATGCTTTGGTTTGGCCGGACGGCTGTGTAGATTGTTCAGTGATGAGGTCGTCTGCCTTCGCCGGGCTTCTCCACTGAAGTGAGAACCGCCCGTACCCTCCGCGGCTTCTTTCTCTCTCTTAAACAAGCAAATAAATAACCACCTGTTTGTTCACGGAGCGGCGGAATCTTCCTTCTCTTCAATCGGGACGCGTTTGATTGCATTGCTTTGCCACAACTGTTCTTGGTAAGCTCAGCCCCCCCCCCCCCCCCCCCCCCCCCCCCCCCCCATGCCTGAGGCACTGCTGAATGCTGTGAGCAGTCTGGCTTCATTTACCTTTCTGTCAGCAAGTGATGGAGTAATTGATCTCTGAAGGGGAGGCTTTTAAGGATCCAGGGTTAAGGCAATATGTTGCATTTCCAAGTTGCCTTTTTGCAGCCAATTTTCAGTTTGCTGGCATGGACATCTGGTGAACAAACTCATTCAGTGCTGGCTTTTCTCATTCCTGGCTCCTCTCGAAGAGATTATCAGTCAAGCACAGTATTGTCTCACACCATGTGTGCCATGCACTGCACTATGTGTGTTAGAACTCATATATATGAGTATATACTCGCATCTTAATTATGAATGAATTATGAATATCTATCTATCTATCTATCTATCTATCTATCTATCTATCTATCTATCTATCCATCTATCTATCTATCTATCTATCTATCTATCTATCTATCTATCTATCTATCTATCTATCTATCTATCTATCTATCTATCTATATGATATATGAATGAATTATGATGAATATCTAAATCACCTTTTGTGATTAAGTGCGGCCTGGCTAATTGAGGCCTGCACTTGTTTTGGCAACTGCTTTTCGTAATTGATGCATATACTATGAGAGTTATCTGCCACGGCAGCCTGACCTTTGTAAGTTACATGGCTTTTGAATGAATATGCTGCAGATATTAGCTGGCATGAGTCAAGCTGTATCTCGGCACTCGTGAAGCTGCTTGCTGCATAACCTGCTAATTTGCCATCCCTATGCATAATTAGATTGACATTTTTCACTAATAGACTCCCCCATAATTACTGATTGTAGTTCATTTTAATAGCTTGGATGATGAATCAAATGACCATACTGCAGCCATCAGGTGGGGTAATGAATTTTGGGCTTATGTTCTGTTACAGGTGCATGTGTCTATTAAGAATTTAAATATTGTCATACAGTGTGACTGAATGAACAATTTAATGTTTTGCCTGCACTAATAGAGGTGAACTGTGGGCAGAAATGACTAATTGTCTTTTCCTTGCCAATGTCATAGCATGCCATTTGAGCTACAGCCAGTATGCTCTAGGTTTAAAGCCAAGCAAGGAGAGATTGGTGCAGTAATTTATGCTAATCTATGAATTCAATTCTGTTTCTATTTATTTCCCTTTGAATTACATTGCACATAAACTTAAACATTAGAACACTCCTCCCATTCCTGACATCAAGCTAACATACAGATAAAAATAAACCTGTGTACAAAGTGATTTCGATTAACATGAGTATAAATAAAGTATCGGTCTCCATCTTGTTCACCTTTCAGGTCTGCTTGCTGAGGTGAGCAGAGGGTTAGTTCCTGCATTGTGTGCCACAGTCTGTGGTCCATCTCTCCCCTCTCCACATAATTGCCCCAGTATTTTCCCCTCAGTGATTGAATTCATCAGACCTTCTTTGTGTGCAAAGCGTGGATTTGAGAGGCAGGGTTGTGAAGCTGCTTATTTATATTTATGAATTCACACTGTTTGCCCTAGTGTGAAATAATGGGTCATTCCAACACAACATGGAGTGCGCAGGCCGAATTTCAAATGGATTTCCAGTTTCGCACCACTGAGCTCTATGAATGCTGAGTGCTGTGGTGGGGGGGTGGGGTGTGGGGGAGGGAGAGAAAGGAGATGCACTGGAGAGTACGAGTTTAAAAAGGCGAGTGGGCGTTCGTACAGGACCGCCATTGTTCCGGTCACTGGCTTTATTATTAAGAGTGGTGGTAGAAGAGCTAGGGTCTACTGTAGCATATATCTGATACAGCACAGAGTTGGATTACCATTCCTCCTGGCGTGGTTGGTGAGGGTTATATACCACACAAAATGACCCACCAGCAACTACGGAGTACGTTTTTAGCTCCAAACACCACAACTTATTATTATAAAATCATCACCATCACTGAATTTTGGCTTTAACAAGGTCTTACAAACTTTTTGTGTCCGAGGGCCAGACCGAAAGTCTCTACGTCAGTCAGCCATTGGCCGGCTGCCTTTCCGCTCGGGCATGCCTCGCAGAGCCTCCTGTGGGCTGTGACCGGCTCTGACAGCGAGGTGCACGGCGTGACGAGCACCACCGCATCCCGAGCGTGCACAGCTGGGCTCCACCAACCCCCCACCTGTGCACCCTGGCAAACACACGGAGGCAACATGCCCCGAGAAGCCGGGGAGAGTGACATGAGGCGGCAGAGCCAATGCGAATAAATCAGACAAACTGCTCCCCAACAGAGACGCCTTTAACCAAATAATGTGCTGATGAAGTTCTGATGAGTGGAACTCTAAAAGTCTACATGCTGAACTATACAAAGTGCTGGAAAACATTACCAACTGTGAAACTTTTCAGAGGTAGTTTGTATTTGTGAGAATTGTAAGGTTCCTTTTTGAAAGGGTAGAAGCAGATTTAAGTCATGCTTTAAAAATATTTTTAAAAGCAAAATGATAGGACTATCAGAGACATGTCTAAAATGATTCCGGGGCACTTGTGTTTGTTTTAAGCCTTGTTAACACTCTGCAGTAGACCTTCCCATGCAACCTGTTTCCTTAATGGGTGATCCGTCTCCCTAACAAGCTGTCAATACTGAAGAGACACAGTCAAATAATCGAATCCATTTTGCTGCATTAATGCCCTTCGGGGTCCCCAGAGTGGAGGGTGGACTTGGAACATGGCAATGAGTCATGAGTTCTTCCCGAAGCATGTGCACGATCATCTCAAAGGCTCACTGGAGACCTCTGTGCCAAATATATGCCACAAGCCTTTGAGTAGTTTTACTGCCTAGAAATGCTCTTCAGTACTGCTAATTTCTGAGGTCTGCTTCATGTTCAATACAGCCATTAGAGATCTCTGGGCTTATTCACCGGTCAGGTTTAATGACCATTTTCCCATCAATAGCCAGACTTCATGCGCCGATTTAGGGAACAGTGACGATTGATGCCCCTTGAAAAATCAAGAAGCCAAAGGCTTTCTTCCCCTCACCAACATTGACTCATTCTCCCGGCCCCATAACATTCAGCGCATACACACAGCTAGGGGAAGTGGAGCTATAGCTGCTGATCTGAGATCGTGTGTTGGCGGAGTGGGTGTGCCACACCACAGCGAGTGCAGGTGTTGATCTGGTAGCTGCTTCGCCCCGCCACCATCCACTGTTACTCTCACCCCTGCGCAGCTGTGGCCACCATGACGCGGGCGCCTGGGGCTACTTCATCCAAGGCCCCCGCGTGGGGGTGGGGGAGGCGGAAGCGAGCTACACCACAGAGAGTCGCACAATGGCGGTAAATGCTGGAGACGCCATTAAGGGGCCCACGTGGCTTTCAAAATGGCACTAGTACAAAAGGAGCTCTGCGCTCAATAGCTAATTAAGTGGCTTGCATCCATTCCCAGCAGTGAACGTGGGAGCCGGCAGAGCCGGACCAGCTGTGCCCGTCCTGATAACCGGTGCCACGATGAGACTCGAAACCCGCTGACACCAGCGCCGCCTCCACCTGGCTTGGCCCGAAGGCACGGGAAGTACAGAAAGGCCGTGCCAAGGGTTAGAGGGAGCGGAGGGAGCGTGGAGGCATGCCGCACTCCTCCCGAGCTCATCTCCCCGCAAGCCCTGATCCGAGGAGATGGGCCGTCTTACACGCGGATTTATGAGAGCTGTCACCCTGTGATCTGCTTTTCCAAGAGCCAAGCAGCGACGCCTAACCTGAGCAGACAGAGGGGCCCTCATTATTCACACCATGGCTCAGTCCTTAGAGGCTGCACCAGCAGAGAACTGGATCCTGCCAGTTCTCCACTCTGGATTCACTGCCATTTGGCAATTAGGAGCCTGATACTAATGAGTAGCTGTCAGCAGAAAGTTCCAGTCGCTCTAAAAGCAGGTAAAACAAACAAGGTGAACATCAATGTGAAATACAAATGAGAGAGGAGCCCGAAGATCTCAGTGAAGAACATTTCGTTTACATTGTTTGCTAGTCACTGGTCTCTGGTGGGTTGTGAGTTGGGTTAAAGACAAATCGCTGTAACACCGGTGCTGTGACCCAGATCAGATCCTGCTGACACTTCTCGGACCCAAATCCTGCTGCAGAGCAAACAGTGGTGTAATGAAGCAAAATTTGGTACATGAAAACCTATAGTAGACCATGAGCTCATTGGAATTCTTTGTACACTACAAAGAACAGAGTAAGTTGATAAGTTGGATATTCAGTATGAACTCCTGCCATGTTTTTATTCACCTTTTTGTAAGCACCAGAATATTATTATGGCACCTGCTTGTCAGATTCTCTCTGCACTGATTTTCTCAGAGTGAGTATGTGTTTGCTATACTCCTGACCCTCGGGCCATCTCCCACCATGCTACCGGACTCGGGCAAAATAAAAATATTTGGAGTTAGGCTAGGCCTTCAGTGAGGCCTTTGGCCTCCAGAAATGTTTTACAGGGGTCCCACCGGCACAAAGCTGCCTTGCATGCAGCCTGCGTGAATCAGAGGCAGTGCTATTTCTGTCCGTAGAGTTAATGGATCTGAATCCACTGCTCCTGTGCTTTTAGACACAGCCAGACCTCAGATCTTTGTTGGCATGGGAACAGATTTAAAGTCCCACTATGGCATGCGAGAGGGGCGGAGTCATTCTTTGCCCACAGCGCAAAGAAAAAAAAAAAACACACTTGGTTCTGTTTCCATCTGCAAATCCAGGCAGCATCGAGGAAAAAATAAGAGCAGAGGTGGGATGACTAAACCTGGGCTAATGTCACATGGTCTTCTCATCCTCAAATGACTCTAATAAAGCAGGAAGCATGTACCTCGCAAGGCAGTGCCTGAAGCCGTCCATTGGGACAAAGAGGGCATGCTGGAATCGTAATTTGTGAAAAGAAGCATCCTGTTAAGTTTGCCGGGAAATTGATGCCTGCTTACAGAAATTCATTTTGGCACAAAAAAATCCACTGAATCTTAATATGGTCTGCTAAGTTGGTTTGAATGGAGCGTCCTGTCCTTTCTCTTAGTCAAGTTAATAGTTCCGCTTTGCTCTCTGCTGTGTTCTGCATACGTCTCATGTTCTTGTAGTCGTGGCTCGCACCATGGTCACTGGTTAAGTGGAGCTGGCCGTCGCATCAGCACACGACGCCGTAACTTCAAGAAGCTTTCAGTGGCCTGCGATGCAATGAGTAATAAGATGTGTTTTCTGCAGGAGTCTTGAAGCAGATCAATACGGTGTACTGTGTCTGAGCTGCCAGCGCTGGGTAAATAGGAAGGCTAAAGAAATGAGACAGATAGATGGGCCCAATACACTAGCTTAGGCCACTTTGTATTAAAGGTTCTGAATACTTTATCAGAGAAGAATTATGTGCCAGAGTTGCCTGATGACTTCTGGACTACATTTGTTTCTTTCTACAGGTGTATCAAAAAGGATCCATTCCTCAGATCCGAGACAGGCTTATTAAGTAGAGAACTTCACTAGAAACAGTCATATATCACTCAGAAACATTCCCACGTGCACAGGGATAAAATGCTCCCAGTGCAGCCAGGAACTGAGTGCTAAATTAGCGTGGTGCCTGGAACTGGCCTGGCTTCTTCTATGTAGTAGCCAGTGATGGGCAGTGGTGTGTTTAATCACCAGCACTGCCTCAAATTCATCATCTTTCCTCGTTTTTCTGCTTTCTCTCCTCTACTTTCTTCCCCTCCACTCTCTTAATGTCTGTCTGTGTCTGTGCACAATTCCACACAGATTAGCACAGGTATACAGCAATATGACTGCGTTCCTCTATTCAACCTTTACTCTGTTAAAAGATCTCTTTTGTTCTCCAGGCTTAAAATATATGATATTGTCTTATACAAGAATAATTATAATTATGAATATAGGAAACTGTGTGTGTACACAGTTGTGTATATATACAGTATGTGTATATACAGTATATATATACTGTTTATGTATGTATGTATACACACACACACACACACACACACAAAACCGAATCAAACTACGGGTGCTCTTGTTACATATGCGCTAAACCAACAAGGCCAAAATTTATAATTACACAATTCAAATTGCGCATATCTCCAGTCCACACAAAGACCCAATGCACCTGATTCTCTCTTTTTTCTATTAAGCGTGTCTGCGTGTGTGTGTGTGTGTGTGTGTGTGTGTGTGTGTGTGTGTGTGTGTGTGTGTGTGTGAGAGAGAGAGAGACGGAGAGGGCAGTTCTGTGGACAGTCTGAGCGTATGTGAAGGGCCACCCTCCTTTTGTCCTCTGCCTCTCAGCCTCTACACAGATGTGGTTGAAGTGTTTACATCATGGCTTTAATCCAGCTCTCCCCTGCTTTAATAAGATTATCTGCTTTTCATCATGTCCTCCTCTTGCCTGTTTCTTCCCGTAATGCGCCGTGGGTACAGAATGGGTTTGAGGGTAATAGAGTGAACATAAGTGGCCCTGTCCCTGAGAGTTCATGTCCTGTCATTGTTTCCAGCGCTGTCTCCCAGTGGCCACTGTCCTTGCTGTCTCTCACACGGGGAGCTCTGCCAGGTTCCAGATTGTTCCTCGCGCTTCCATATGAGGCTCCGGATTATGTGACTTCACTTAATGTTACGAGGGCCGAATGATTTACAGCAACTATTTGCCGGGCGTCTGCTGCATGCGTGAACAGTTTTCAACCACCGGAGTATTACGCCAAGGGATCCAACTTATCATGCATTATTTACACTCATGACACTGATGTAATGAATGGACTGGCTCACGGTTTGACAGCAGCCTTCAGGTTCCCATTTTACCTGTGGCTCTGACATGATCTTACTCACTACTGCTCATTGATCATGGATGATTCCGGACAGTGCAGTACTGATGTATGATACTATCAGGTTCCTGCTCTGAACTATACCTGAACTAAAAGACCTCTCACCTTCCGATGAATCAAATTATCAGAATCAGGCATGCTTAATAAACATTTGTGAAATAATGGGTTACTCTCAGGAGCTCAGTGTGCAAAAAATCCAGTTGTGAAATTTCCTCGCTCCTAAATATTCCACAGTCAGCTGTAAGCCATATTATAAGAAAATATAAGTATTTGGGAATGACAGCAACGTCAGGCCATGTAAACTCACGGAGCAGGGTCAGCGGAGTCTGGTGTGGATGAACTTTACCGGCCTGACCCCAGCCCGATAGAACACCTTTGGGATTAATTACAGTGGAGACTGAGAGCCAGGCCTTCTTGTCCAATATTAGTATGTGACCTCACAAATGCGTTTCTGGAAGAATGGTCAAAATCCCCATAAACACACTCCTAAACCTTGTGGACAGCCTTCCCAGAAGAGATGAAGCTGCAAAGGGTGAACCAACATCATATTGAACCCTATGGATTACGAATGGGATGTCACGTAGGAAGGTAACTCATATGTAACTCAAGGAAGGTGAGTGAATACTTTTGACAATATAGTGTGTATATATATATAAAGTGTGCGGTATCAATTTCTCCTTTTATAACTGATATTATTCATTCCTTACTAAGTTCTGGTACCGTCCCTTCAGATCTTAAGAATGCGATTGTAACTCATATACTTAAGAAACCTGGTTTAGACTCTGATAATCTTAATAATTTCCATCCTATTGCAAATCTTCCATTTATTGCAAAGATTCTTAAAAAAAACGTTTCTGTTCAACTTCATACTCTTTTCTCCTGTAATTCTCTTTATGAACCATTTCAATCTGAATTTTGTCCACTTCATAGCACTGAAACTGCACTTCTAAAAATCACTAACGATCTCTCTGCCACTGATTCGGGTTTGGACTCTATTCTTTTATTGTTGGATCTAAGTGTGGCCTTCGATACTATTTCGCACCTAGTTTTATTAGAATGCTTTTCTTCAGTTGGCATTTTTAATCCTTTTTAAATTGGTTTTGCTCATATCTTTCTGGCCGTACCCAGTATATTCCACTGAAATCATTTTCCTCTCATTCTGCTCCTGTTGCTACTGGTGTTCCCCAAGGCTCTGTTCTGGGGCCTTTATTATTTATTATTTATCTTCTTTCACTTGGTCTTATCTTTCGTAAACATCAGACACATTTTCATTGCTATGCAGTTGATACCCAGCTGCATTTATCAACGCAACCAAATTCTAGACTTGCATTTTCATCCCTTTCTTATTGTCTTTTCCCGAAATAAACTCGTGGTTTGCATCAAACTTTCTCAAACTTAACAGTGATAAAACTGAACTTCTCTTAATTGGCACAAAATCAATTTTAAATAAATTCTGTAATTTTTCAATTTCTATTGACAGCACTTGTATTTTCCGTCCCTTCAGGTAAAATGTTTGGGTGTGACCCTAGATAGCAATCTCACTTTTAGTTCTCATGTTAATAATATTACTCAATCTGCCTATTTTCATCTCTGTAGTATTAATCAGCCTTTTTTAAACATCACAATCCACTGCTATTCTAGTTCATAGTTTAATTACATCACGACTTGATTACTGTAACTCTCTCTTGTACGGTCTTCATCAAAATATTCTCCATAAGCTACAAATTGTTCAGTATCACCCCTATCTTACAGCTCCACTGGCTACCTAGTGCACAACACATTCATTTTAAGATATTTATTCTTACTTCTAAAGCTATTCACAATTTTGCTTCAACCATATATGTGGGACCTTCTTCAAATATCTAATCCTGGTCGTACTTTAAGATCCCTTCTGTCTTGTTACTATGGGGAGAGCGTCACTCTGCACTCCAATTATGGAATTCACTTCCACCAGATCTTCGTAATATTGAGATCTTAGGGCATTTTAAATCTGAACTTAAAACTTATTTGTTCAGATAAACTTATTTAACTTAATGAATTTTATATATAGTGGTATATTGCAACACCCATACTGTATAATGTAAACATGAAAGAGAACTGCATTGATTCTACTTATCATGAAAGGAGCAACTGTGATCAAATGTAACAGTTCAGATGATAAGACACGGATTCACATTACAGTACCTGTGCTGTGAAATGACCAATAGTAGATTCTCACCTTCAAAAGGGGCTCAACAGAGAGACAGGGTTAGACATAGACAGAGAGACAGTAAGAGATTCACAGAGAGACAGAGACAGACAGAGATAGACAGAGAATCAGATAGAGAGATAGACCGAATCAGAAATAGAGATAGACAAAGATACAGAGATAGACAAAGAGATAGAGATAGACAGAGATATAGAGATAGAGATAGACATAGATAGAGATAGAGATAGACAGAGGGACAGGGACATTGTTGAGATTGGTTCAGCTTCAGCTGCTCTGAATTCTCGTCTGATATACTCAGGGATAAATATACCAATACAGTTAACCTTTATTATTTCCTGTTCTTAATGTTTTCAGCTAATGTCCATTAATGTCCATTTAGCCAAGTCCATATCATAAAGAGACATGCCTTTAAAAAAAAAGAAGACATTATGTCATGTTGGACCTTTGAGTGCGTGGTGATTGTCAGGTGGGCGGAGCTGCTGGTGCTGTGACTGATGAGTGTCTGGTCTCATGTCTCCCTGTAGTCCTGGTCCAAGTGGCATGACTCCTCCTGACCTCATCACCGTATGCATAAGTGCGAGCAGACACTTGAAATAAGCAATTCCAAGTGCTGTGGCTTCACACTGCCATTCCTGTGCTGTCCACATTGTTTCAACACACCGGAAAGCCAAAACACATCCCTTCCATTCCCACAACAGTTATTCTTCTATTAGCCTGTTCCTAATTCACCAACCAGATTTTCCTGGCAGTCCCCACAGGCCTCCGTTCCACCATTCAGAGTATTTACCTTCCGAAAAAGGCAAAGGCCTTTAGTGGTCTACATAATGGGCTCTATAAATTGGTATTGTGCCTCGGTGTGTGTGATTTATATGGTATGGGGGGCTTAGTGAATAAATATTAAAACACTGGTGTGGCATAGGCTGCCAGTAATAACAGACTGCCTGGTTTCCTGTGCTGCATTCGATTTCTTCCTGCCTGCAATGATACTGACAGGGACCAAGGGGGAATGTGTGGGCACTGGCAAAACGATACGAACTGACCAGAGTCTTTACGCTCATTTTAAATCATGTATGCCAGGTCCCCTGGACCACTGCATTTATTTCCTGGACCCAATGCTGATATGTTGTGTTCCTCATTCTCGTAATGCCTCCTCTCTTCCCTGGTGCACATGTAAACACGGAGCCCTGCGTCCGTCAGCTTCGCCACCGTCCTGCACCACGACCGGGTGCAGAAGCCAGAGGCCAGCGAGGGGCTCGCTCGAAACGTAGCGGTAGTGCGCGCGTGTGTTGATGACAAGAGGGGCCATTAGAATTCATAATTATCGTTTCGCGCTTGCCGCATGCATGGTTCCTATGCTAATTAGCTTGCAGGAAGCGGAGAACGGATGGCGCTGAATGTGTTTTCTTTATGTCTCGCCTGGCTTGGTGGTTGGTTGCGGGTGCTTAAAACCCGGCTGGCGCGCGCGCGCACACACGCGCCCGTGTGTAAGGGAGGCTGTCTGCGTGGCTATGGCCGCCGTTCATTAGCCGTACGACAGTGAGCGAGGGCGCACGCGGTGCATGTGTGATGGATCTGAGCAGCAGATGCTCTATCAGCAGCCCTGATGACACACCGACGGGCACACGTGCATTCCCTCTTAGCGTTTCAAATGAGAGTAAACACTCGATGAGAAAAGCTTCCATCACCCACTACCTGGGAGGGAGGGAGAGAGAGAGGGAGCGAGAGAGAAGAGAGAAGGGGAGAGGACACTGTTGAGATGTGCAGAAACAGAAGCATAGTCTGTTCTGCAGGGCTGAACCTGCCTTGTATTCAGACACCGTGTACTGAACTCTGTTGTATTAAACTATAGTCCCATAAGCCTGGAGCACAGCACCCTGACCTCTTTACTACTCTGTGTTCTTTTTTTTTTTTTTTTTTTTTTTAGCAATATTACTTTTGGTTTGGTCACTGCATAACAGAATGCTGCTAATGCGTTCACAACCCAGCTGCAGTCCCGGAAGACCAAAGTTCAGCATGGATTGATGACTTCCTTGCTCTAACATACCTACAAAACCTAATAACTAAATAATTAATTGATTTGGATCAATGAATTGATTTGACTGAACTGAGTTGACTCAGATTCTGCTGAACTCCGCAGGACTCCAGAGATTCGGAATAGGAGCTGCACCCCAGCCTAGCTGTTCTCATATCCGCATTTTATTTCCAACCATCTTTTTTTTTTTATTGCTGTTGATCTTAATGAACTGTTCTCCACAAAAGTACTTTTATGTTCAAGTTCAAAGTTCAAGATCATTCTGCAGTGCCCGTCATTGTCACCGACTCAGTCAAATGGAGCAGACCAAGCTCATTTGTAAATAGCACATTCTAATCTCCACTGATTACATTCCTCTCATTTAACTTTTTGGATCTAATTGCACTGGTGAAGAGTGATTTTGCTTCCTGTAAAAAAATACAAACAAAACAAACAAACCCTGTTTATGAATCTAAATATGTTTTCAGAATGTCTTTATCACCCATAGCTGTTTTGTTCCATAGTCACATGTCATTGTGTGAAGTATAACGCAGCGGTACCAAGTGGGTCCCCACTGTGTTGGCAGACTACTGGACACTAAAGAGGATGGTTCCTGAGGCCAACATATGTGACAGAAAAATCCTGAAAACATATTCAAATTCAGCATAAAACGGTGGCCCTTATTGTATTTTTGGTTTGTAAAGCAAAAAAAAAAAAAAAGTTTACATTTTGTTGCCCTGTGTTGTCATATTTTATATAATGTATATTACAGTCTGTAATTCATATATACATTAACTCATCTGTGCAAAACCGAGTTACATAACAGGGCTTTGTCTCTAATGCATCATTCATGCAACATGAATATTTAGTCATAGTATTATAGATATTTTGTAATGTCTTAAAATTATATGCATGCCAAAGCAAGAGCAGGATTAGCCCCCGTGATACTCCTGCTGCTGGGAGTCGGTTCTTCCCAGTCAGTGGAATTTCCTCCCACTGCATCCTCCATCACACGTGTTGTCCTAAAACCGCCACCTGTATCCGCTGTAAGACGGAGGAAGCTGTGGGAAGCTGCACCCCGCAACTCCTCATCCTCACGAAGAAGCACTGCCTCCGCTGTTAAGAGCGTTGTGGGAGAAGGGAGGGGGCACCTCAGACTCCAGGCCGCCAGGAGAATGGGAGATGTTTGGATTAGGCTCAGGGTGATGGAGAGCGAAGAGGACCAGGAGTGCAGAATGGGAGGAGAAGACTTAAAGTGTTTGTAAGTCCCACTGAAGGTCTGCTTTTATAGAAAAATGGGCTGCCATGATTTGATGGTAGAGCCACTTGTGGTTAATGCAGGGTGCATTAGTGTGTTCAGTCTTTGTTTTCAGGTGCATTCTGTAGCCTCCTATCTCGTTGGAGAGTACTTAGTGCGTTTTGAAAGAAAAAATTACAAATCTTGAATATCAAATTTATTTTCTACAACAAACGTATAGTTTGCTTTCACGTATTCATTGTCAGTGGCAATATTTCTCATTTATGTAAAAGGTCCTTTTAGAATGGGTCAAAATGCAGTCAGTTGTCTGTTCTTCTGCCTGTTCTTGTATTTTAATGATTGATCACACTCGAGGACGTGACAAGCACTATCAGCCCTATACGACTACTGACTCATTAACCCAATGACCGTGGGTCTCACTATTAGACCACGGTAACCTTTAACCTTTGAACTTGCCTGGTCCTCCCGTGCTTGTCTACGCTGGCTGCATGTTCAACCCCGTGTTAAACAATACTCCCCCGCAGCCTTGCTAGCTGCAGGGACACCTCCTGATAGACGCGACTCATTAATGTCCCACTGTGTCATAATCAGACATATGAATGAATGATTTTGATCCATATGCTCTCCCCCCATGAGCCTTCAGCAGCTCTGCACTGTGGCGCTCACTCGCTGCCAGCCGGCTCCTCTCGCCCGTGTGGCGTCTGACGGCTGCTGGCGAAATAATACCGAGTGCTTCTGACAGGGAGGTGGCACCCCTGGACTAGATTTCTAATGTGCACTTTTATCATCTCGCAGCACGGCGCGCCTCGCCCCAAACGGAGCGGGCCAGTGCTGGATGAGGAAGACTCCTGGTTTTCCAAAGGCCCTGACCCTTCCTTTGAACCGCCACTGCCGATGTCTGCTCTGCTTCAGCGCTAAGCTCTTCTTTAAAGTCCGACAGAATGGCTCCTCTCTCCCCCCCCCCACCTCGCTAAGCTGTGGCTTACACAGCTGTGTCTTTTATACACTTGTACAGGCTGATCTTTCTGCCAGAGCTTTTACCACAGAATAGGCTTGAAGAAGACCAGTGGGGTGGTGACCTGAAGGAATGGGCCTCACCTTCATTCATAGCTGGTTGTGTTGTGCTTAATATGCTGAAGGTGTTGCAGTGAAATGCCTTTTGTGTTTTCCAAAGATTTGGCTCCCCAAACAACAACAATGGACATACTGGCACTGGAGAGAGATTTGTAACGTTGGTGGACATATTGACACTGGAGAGAGATTTGTAACGTTGGTGGACATATTGACACTGGAGAGAGATTTGTAACGTTGGTGGACATATTGACACTGGAGAGAGATTTGTAACGTTGGTGGACATATTGACACTGGAGAGAGATCTGTAACGTTGGTGGACATATTGACACTGGAGAGAGATTTGTAACGTTGGTGGACATATTGACACTGGAGAGAGATTTGTAACATTGGTGGACATATTGACACTGGAGAGAGATCTGTAACGTTGGTGGACATATTGACACTGGAGAGAGATCTGTAACATTGGTGGACATATTGACACTGGAGAGATATCTGTTATATTAGTGAAGAGACACAGGTCCAGTCCACATTTGATGCAGTTGATTTGTAATATGCAGATTCTCTTTTGTTGTTATTTGCCTAATTTATTCTTGTACAGTTCTGTCAAACAGAATGTCAACAAATACTGTTGAACAGGATATCATCAAATGGTTCATTTCAGTGTTAATTGGCACGACTCTTTAATAAAACGCTGTTAGAAGATGCACACAATTTTTGGAAAAAAAAATCCTTTCATCTCATATTCATTTGCATATCCACATTACCATTGTAAATACTCCTGGTGTGCAGTAAAGATGATAAATAAAATGCTCAAAGAAATTAGTCATTAATTAAGGCAGACCACATGCCCATTATGTTCGGCACCCTGAGTCTCTCACTTGTGTTTTTGTCTTTTTAAACATGAATAACTAGGATGATATTTACGCGCCATATATGTGCGCTCCAAATGACTAATGCGCCAGTAATCGTCTTGGCCTTTTCGCACATTCTTTCAAATGTCTTTTGGCTTTGCCACTGTGCTTCTTGGCTCTTCCTGTCTAGGACCCCCGCCACACCGAGTCTGCCATCCGCACCGAAATGAATTTAATGACAATCGGTCAGGTTGAAATGCTGAGCCTCTGGTCTTGACCCGGTCCACAGTGTGCAGCTCTACCGCCTGCCAGGTGTGAGCGGAGAGGGCTGTCAGGGTGCGGCACGCCCAACGAGAGCGCAGGCATAAAGGAAGACTGTTGAGAGGGAACCAGATGTGGCTGTATGGAGATTGTCTTGTATTCCACACTCAGGACATGGCGGGCCAGAGCTTGGACCACACAGTTCAGAGGGCTGTGAACGTTAAATTCCATTAGCGAGCATGGCAGTGCTAAGCAGAGCAGGTTCAGTCCAGCCACGCAGCTGCCACACGTCAGTTCCTACTGCCACACTGTGATTTTCTCTTCAGGGAGTACAAGTCCGAGCTGCAGTGTGATCTCGTTTCGATTCTCTTCATTATTTCTGCTGCAAAACGCAATACCTCACGTCGAGTGAACTTTGTTAATGCGTTGTTGACAGAATGTCAGCGGGATAGTCGTCCACTCCTCTGTTAATGTGGGTGAGTGTTATAGTGTGTGTCACTCTCACATGTGTTTCCTTTCGTCTTTTGGTTATGTAGAGGACACTGTCCTAAATTGCAACATTGCAATTAACCTCTCTGAAATGATGTTACTCTGCAGTATTTTCTAGTGGCGATATGAGGACCCCTCCCCAGACACCCTGACAGACACCCAGACACCCTGACAGAGAAATCAATTTGCACCCTTTAAAAAAAATAACAAACGATCAATTTCAATCTGTGGTTTGATAGGGGGCCTTAATACTTTAGTCAGTGAGCATCTGACATTTAGCAATGTACATGGTAATTACATGTTTATTCTCACTGACAGTGGCTGACTTGTTTGAGTGTACTTGTTAAGGTAAATGTGTATGTTAATGTCACATATAATTATAGAAATTATAGCTATGACAAGTCAGATGAGACAAGGCAGTTGTTTTTCCTGCGGCGTCGACCAGAGTGGCCAGCAGGGGGCCCCGTGAATGTGGTGCCGGGTCAGTTACAGTGGCATGTGTGATGTCATGTGCCTGGTGTGTGTAACCCGCACAGACCCCGGCAGCTCATGCATCAGCCTGCTGTCAGGGGCATCAAACAGCGAGCTGCTCAGAGTCTACAGAGAGAAGCACCACTCCCTCCAAATCCTCCATATCCTGCCCCCTCCCCCCCCCCACTAACACTAACCTAAACAACGTCGCCGTGCTCCACCTCCCTGCTGACCCAGTGTGTGGGAATATACACTACTATATACACACCCCGCTGTCCATAAACATAAATTACCCCACGGACGACAAAGACGCGGGAGGCTACTACCTCAGGTTGCATTCTTCGTCTCTATCAGGTTATTTATTTATTTTTGGAATGTGCACACGTCGGGGAGTCGTATGAAAAGTGATCTGATGAGTCTAAATCGTCTGTCAACTCTCTGTCTGCCTATCAGTAGTTGGCACTGATAGCCTCTTTTGTGTAAGTCGTTAAATGCTTAGTCTGAGGAGAATGTCTGCGGCTGTCATGCAGGTGTTCCCTGTGTGCACTCCTCCTCTGTATCTGTGGGGCCCAACCTGAGCTCACTGTTTACATTCCCTGTTTCTCAGGCACTAAAGTGCCATTGCCTCAAGTATGTTAGCTTAGCTTATCTAAATTAGCTGAACTCCTCTGTGACCGGCCATCTGTATTGCCCTGTCTGCCGACCATCGTTGTTGTTTGCAGGCCCTATTTACAGATTTTTTCCCGCCTTTTGTCCCTGTAATTTGTTCTGCAATCATTCTTCTGCCCATACTAACATACTGACCCACATACGTATACGTACACAAACACACACAAACACACACACAGGGACATTCCGAAGCAGAAAACACTTCTCTGGTGGTACTGCGCTGCTTAATGAAGGTTCTTCTCAAGCACGGGGCATAATAGATTGTTTGAGCAGCAAGATAAACAGGCTTGGTGACCTGAGGTTGAGGAATGTGATCACCAGGTCAGTGATTTATAGCTTCCTATGATTCATTCTCTCCTTTTTCCAGTATGAGCGTCATGATTGGTATGGCCCAACTAAATGCAGCCCAGTAATCTGTAGATTTAGTTGCACCCCATACACCCCTATGGCTACAGTCGCTGAAAGATGGAGGTGAGTTTATTTAATTTGACCCTCCCTCACCTGCTTTTATCTCTCCCAGTCGAAGAATCTCCTCAGCCCAGACTACTTGGCCAAGACAACAGGGGAAAAACTGCTTCCAGATCGGTCGGGGTAATAAGTCACTTCTGTTAAGCCCGTGTTCCTCTTCTCTAAGGCAGCTATGAACATTTATAGGCGTGTGTCTGATTGACCAGATGCAGCAATTCATTATGACCCAGGAATATGTGAATTCCACTCTAATGGACAATCTAATAGGCCATTGCTTCCATGAACAGGTTAAATCTGGTTAAATGTCATCTGTCACTACTTGATGATGTAAGGGGGTAGCAATGCAGGTCATCAGACCTCATCATTGAGTTACAAATCATGGGAATCTAATTAGCATGCTGGTTACAGACTCTAAATGTCCAGAAACATATGGTAGGAGAGGAATAAGGCCATCAGACTGAGGTCTGTATCTCCATTAGTTTGCCCAATAAGAGACCTGTTTGTGCATATTCAGATAGGCACGTCTAGTTCCTGAAGGGCTTCCGAAATGACCAACCAGCTGCAGCTCCTGTCATGTGACACGAGTCCTGATAGTGGGGTCATGTTAATGAACTGTCTCCCAGTGGCACACACTAATATGCACACACAAGCGTGTATGTGTGCACATATGTATGCACACAGCCAGAGGTACGTCCTGAATTTAACATGCTGGCCTGTGCTGATATGACTGTGGCTTGAGGCTTGGGGCACACACACCCACACATGCACACACACACACACCCACCCACCCACAAATACAGTGACATTCTCCCTTTCTTATTCCAGTCATGTTTCAGTTGTTGTAGAGGGGGGAAAAACAGGTGAATGAGTGTGCACTGTTGCTGAGGTCGGAACAATGCATTTGCTCTATTGAGGATAATATAGTTCCATTATGCATTAGCACTGCATCACACACTTGTATCTATGACTGATCACAGGCATCTGTAACCAATGAGAAACACCACACTGATTAAACTGGAGTGTGGACCAGGCACAATGCATAAAAGCCTTGTGTCTGGTAGTGGATGCTGGGGTTCTTGTGGTCATAGTGCGATTCAAGCAGTCCTGGGAGGTGAAGCAAACCTGGCATGGGCGGATTCTGTCTCCAACTACAATGAACAGGGAGGGAAACAGGGAACCAGTATTTGATTTTGGTCCCTAACTCGTATGTCAGTCTGGAGAAACATTTCACTTCAGTGGGTGTTGGAGTAACCAGTGCTTGAGCACACAGACATGCACTCCACACACACACACACACACACACACACACACACACACACACACACACACACACACACACACACACACACACACACACACGTGGAAACCTTGATCCATGCACACGCCCTTGCATACTTGTGCACGTAGTAATCCACATCTCATTAACAGAACTGTAATCAACATCTTGTTAACGGAACTGACATATTCTGCTGCTTCTCTGGTTTATGAGAGCACACACTGTGTCTGGCGACGCTATGAGAGAAAAAAAAAACACACCTGTTAGAGCCAGTGTCACTTCCCACAATTCCACTTGATAAATGTGTCCATTTAGTTCTGTTTTGCTGTGTTTGTTCTTCCAGGTCCAACTTGTAGTGCTTCTGGATGAAAAACAAAAAAGATTTTATCTCACTTAAATTGCCTTATTATTCCGACTTCCACTCACCAGCAGGTCATGAGCCAACAGAATGCCTCAGCTTTATAATTGAATATTTTCTAATGAGAAATTAGGTAAATAGCCCCACCCACACTGCCCAAATAAGGAAACAAGCAGCCAGACGTGCGCGTTTTGGGTACTGAGGCGTGGAGCACTGGAAGCTGATGGAACGTTGTTCAAACTCAATCACCGCAGCTGTGTGAGGTAGCAGGAATCAATACATTTCATTTTTAACAGGGGCGTGCTATTGATCCTAGGGAGTGCCTTTACACAGGGCCGGATCATTGTTGCACGTTAAGGCGCGTATTATTTTAATCATCGAGATGTTTCATCTGCCAATCTGGCCTCTCTATGGTGAAGATGGGAACACTTCTGAAATGCAGGCAGACACAAGTAAGAGAGCAGAGTCCAGACGCAGGAGCTCAAAGTGAAGCCGCACAGATCCTCTGCAGCGAAAATGTATTTTTCATGCAATTTTGTGCGTGATTCTGCTCTTTTTCTTCCACTCCTCCTTTATTGGCTGCCTTGGTCCTCCGTTTATTCCCTCCATATTTCTCTTCCCTTCTTTCTCATTCCTTCCCTTTCACACCTCCAGTCTTTCGTTTTCCGGTCTCACCCTCTCTCGCAAATGTAGCCAGACACACTCGGAAGCGCGCTCGCACACACCAATACGTGCTTTCCTCCCTTACAGACGTGCAAACGCCCGGACAAAGCCACGCCGTGGACTGTGACGAATGAGCCGGCCAAATCGCCCGATATGTGAATGAAATATTCATCCCCAAATCGTTTTCATCTGTAAAGCCTCATTAACCCAATTCCCATCCATCAGGGACCTCTCCGGATGCTGAGGGAACTGTCCGTCACTCCAAGGCGAGAAGTTTCCAGTCTTGCAGCCTTACGCGCCCTGCTCCGCGCCCTGACAAATCACCGCCCCTCCTCACGGGAGAGGACGTGACGTCACACTGCACCGGAGGCCCTCTCTCGTCCTCCCTACCCAACAAACCGCTCGCAGCCATCAGGGGCGTGCCACCCACTCTGGCCGGTAAATACCAGAGTCATTAGAATACTGGGAAATGGCATCAGAAGCTCTTGCAGGGGTCAGACTAAATGCCATGGGGGCTCTGATCCAGGCTGCTGGCTGCAGGACGTCTGGCAGTGAGGCAGTATAAATGGAGCAGAAGGGCTAGCACTGCTCTCCTCGTGTGTGGTCACTCGACCAGGTAGCTCAGACTGGCAACCCCATGTTGTTACACTTTCAGAGTGTGTCGCTGTGAACCACTGAACAGTAAGTGCACAGGGACGCGTTAGCCTTATAGGGGCCTCTGGGTGCTGTTCATTTGTTTGTGATAATGCACTTGTGCATTTGAGCAATTAACCAGTGATATTGTGTGTATTAATCGCTTTGCTTGCACGGTGTGGGCCCTCTGTGTGAAATGTCCTGTTTCTCTGGATACCTTGTGTACCACACACACACACACACACATACACACGCATAGACAGTCAGACAAACAAACACAGACAGACAGACAGATAGTGAGTGAAGGAGCCCTACACATTGAGAAGACGTTAAATATATGTAGACACAAAAAGGAAGTTACCATGCCATCATATGTAATTGCTTAGTTAATATTTGTCAAGTGTCTCATGGAGGGGGGGGGGGGGGGGGGGGAGTTTGGACCATCACAAACAGTTTATCAATCTGATTGATGAACTCAACACTCCCACCCAGTGTAGCGTAATTTTATTCATTGATCAAATTTGCAAATGAAACGGATGTCATATTCATGAAAGTGCAAATGGGAGTGGGCAGAAAGCAATCACGGAGCGTGAAGCGGCTTGCCCGGTGTCTGGTGGGCCGGGGCTGCTGGTAGCTGAGGCACAGAGGTCCTTCTGCAAGGATGCACGTGCAGAAGTGGCAGTGTGCACCATGTGCAGCGTTGGACCTGGTGACCGGCTCAGTGAAAGGCTCAGACACTCTCTCTCATTCTACAGGTTCATTATTTCAGGTTCACTCGACTTTTTTACTCACAGGGCATGAATGTTTCAAAGGACAGAAGAAAAGGGAGAAAAATGCATTCGGCGCAAGTTACCGGCTTAATTTGGTTGGATTTGGTCCAGGCTAAATGAGCTCATAACGCCGTTTAATCCTCGGGTCGAAGTGGTGAACCGTGTGTGTTTGCCCGTGAAGCTTGAAGCATTTTACCAGCCTGTGGCCGACCTGGATCATATCTGTCCCATCTTTCATATCTCTTTTTTTTCTCTTCCTCATATCTCAGGAATCGTCCAGTATATTTACATTTTCTCCGAATTCCTCTTCCCTAAAACTGCCCGAGTCCCTGGATCTTTTAGCATATGCAGCAGTGTAAAATTCATGCTCTTCTGCTCACAAGATGTTCAGGTGTCTGAGGTGAGTGATGACGGCACCCATACTGTGATTGGAAGAGTGGGAGATGGTGGCCCGCACCCAGACTGCTGGTGTACTGCATGTAAATAAGACGCTCTCCCTCTCACATGTCATTATGGAGAGTGCCCTGGAGACCATAAATCTCTACTCTTCATCTCATTTTGGCATCACCCTCTATTTCAGCCACTTAGCTACCACAGTATCCCATATGCCTTACCTCCATCAAAGAGCCACTACGCCAGAAACTCTTTCACACGAAGAATGAGTTGTGAGGTGCACGGAGGCCTTGATCTGACCCCACGCTGACCCCGGGTCTCATTAGAATGTCGGCCTAATCCCACCGAGCATGTTTCTACAGTTACTGCTCGAAAGGGAAACCCTGTGCTGAAAGCACACCTTCTCCTCAGCTTTAGGGGAGGTCTCCAGGGAGCCCAGCTGGGGTGAGCTTGCGTTTAAAAAATCGCTGGTACCCCACAGCTGCTCATAAACATGCTTTTTGTGTATGTGTGAAAACGTAAACTCAAGGGGTGTGTGTGTGTGTGTGTTTGTGTGTGTGTGTGTGTGTGTTTGTGTTAGTGCTTGCCTAGTGTGTGTTCTGTAGCAGGGATCAAGAGAGTGAGAGTGTGTGCTGGGTGCACATGGCGGGCAGCCTGTGTTTGGGGTTAGCTGGATTAAGGTGTCACATATAAAGCTCTGCATGTGCCCTCTCCCAGCTGCACCCAACCCACTCCGTGTTCTGGCCCGGTCTGCCGGGGCTGTGTGTGGCACTGCTCCCTGGGAGAACGCCACCTTGTTTTCCTTGCTGCTTTTTGACTAATGGGCACATTAAAAAGGGACGTGCTGTGTTCCGAGGGAGGGATGAGGCTGTGCGGTGGGAGCCGCACATGGCGATGTGCGGCGGAGGCCTGACGATGTCCAGCCCCAACCCCCCCCCACCCCCCGGCCCAGCGCCTGCTCCGCGGAACCCGTCCTCACGTGTTTACCGCTCTCTGAACCACCTCTGCCACGCTGGGATTAGCAACCGCTACGGTGTGTTTTGCATATGGCCACCCCAGTGCAGATCACAGCCTCACCTGGCGTCAGAACAACTGATACAGGCTCTTTTTAAAACAAGCCTTGGTTGGAAGGAGAGTGGGGTTAAGAAAGCATGAGAGGAATGAAGCATGTGGCTTCGTGTGTAGGTGTGTGTACATAAGAGAGAGGGCGCGGATGAAGGAGAGCTACAGAGCACTTGACACTTTGTGGTGCTAATGCATCCTGACAGGGTGCGGGAAGAGGCAGCTCATTATTATGCTATGCATCAGGAGTGCACTGGTGACCCCTGACTCTGTTCAACCCTGGCCCAACATGAACCTCACGCTCCCTCCCTGCTCCACAGTCTGAAGCTGACAGACCAACTGATGTGGCCTTTTGCACGAGAAAGCCCCATTATTGTTTAATATCTATACAAAACTACACTTGGTGGACACTGCTCACTTTCAACTCTGTACTTGAACCGTTGGGCTGAGAAGGGGGCTAAAAACTAATTAATCACAAGAACGGCAGATATCGTAAATCTTAATAAGGAAGCTATTAGGCATATCAAGAAACCAGTAACTCAATGTTTTGTGTCAACAATGTTTACCTCATCCATTTGTAATGAGGGCTGAGAATTCGTAGGAACGACGGTAGCTTTCAGAGCTTGACAGCAGGCAGCCTGATGTCGCTGATTATTTGCGTTGCGTTTGACGCTAGCTGGCTGGGATGTGGTCACCTTGTGTTACGCTGTTCTGTGGAAGATGGAGCGGCCCGGTCTTCATGACCGCTCACCCGTGACATGGCTGCGTGGGTAAAGCAGCTGCTCACTGTTTTAAATGCCATAATAACTTTATTGAGTGAATGAAAGATGCTGTGTTTTAGAGGGGAGGTCGAGGGAGGATCTGACCCATCGTTAGTCCCCCCGGTTAGTTGGCGGAGATGACGACGGGATAAGTGGTGAGCTCATCTGACAAGAGATGAAAATGCTCCTGCATAGCTGGCTAGAGACTGATATATTATAGCCGTCCAGGATCCGTCTTAATTGGTCCCCAGTGAACCCAACGAATTTTCCAGCTATAGGATAGATGACCAAGAAACCACAGAAGGGAGCATTCAGACAGTCTTTCCAGCCTAATTACACCGGTATCTTCTGTTCTTAACACAATACAGTCAGAATCTCCGCCGTTATTATCGCCTCTTCCGAGCTCTTTCAAAGCGTCCGCTTCTGTCAGTCACAAGCAGAAGAATGTACAGGGAATGACTTGAGCAGACTGTGTCTTTTCAGGCGGTGCAAAAGGCCACCTCTGGCCCTCTGGCTTTACGGAAACGCGTCCGCCTGTTTCATTCATCCTCAGCTGCTCCCACAGGAGGGTCAGGTGTCTCTCCCAAATGAAGCCAGACATTCCTTCTTTCCAACACGTTCTCCGTCGTGCCTCCACAGACCTCGTCGTGCTCAGGTCCCTGTCTGCGTCGGGGAAGTCCTGGCTGAGCTCGTGTGGAGGGGAGTACGCTGTTATCTCTTCATAGATGTGCTCGCCGTCTGGGAGAGCTTACTTCGCTGCTCAGTTCCGCCTGTTCAGTCCCTCAACAAGTGCCTTCTCCAGTGAAGAAACTTCGCATCAAAGAGTGTTTAGGCGGATTATGCTGGCTCACTTATGAGTCAAGCAGAGAACACGGAGAAAGCAGCGTCTATCCTAATGTATATCTTTGTGAAATCTGATGACAGGTTCTAGCCTTTAGCTAAAATTATAGTCTTAAATGGTAATGCTGCATGCCCACTGTGTCTCTGGGATGTCATCTTTTTGAATCTGTTTGGATTGGAGCTTTTTCTACGCACATATTTCGTAGGACTTCCTCTTACATCATCTAGTGCTCATATATTTTTGCTAGTTTGAAGTTAAAAGATCCCCGTGGGTTTGATACAGTAGAGCCTGAAAGGAAGTCCTGTAATACTTCCTGACTTGCATTTCTTTATCGGTTGGCCTGTCATCTGAGAGTGTGCTCTGAGACAGGGATTTACCCAGATGAAGTCAGTGGAGTCTAGTGAGCTGGCTGAGCCAATCGGGCTGAATGAATCCAGGCTCTTGTGTTCTGATCCGGCTCTGTCAGCGTCATGGACCCGCAACGCCGAGGCCCACCCCACCCCCCCGCCCCACGGATCAGAGCTGCCTGTCTCCACGGCAACGCTAAACCACGGCGAATGCTTCCTGCTCTGAAATAGCCGGTGCTCTGATGCCAACAGCACTTGCTTTGGATCTAGCGAGAGCCATGCGTGCGTCACGTGTGCCGGATACCTGGCTGCTGCGACCAAGAACACGTGCGGGTGCACGCCTCACGCGCAGGAGTGCTCCAGTGTGCCCTGAAACAGGGGCCACGCGAAGGGGAAAGAGCACAGCAGGTCAGAAGGGCCACACGCACATCCGAAATAAATCACACGTGTTTGTACACGTCCAAGTGGCATGTCTGACACCCAGACTTAGGGATCGGCTGCCAGGGTTCGGGCCTCTGGCTGTGAGCAGATAAAGTAAAATTATCTCCACGAGTCCGAAAATAGCCTCTTGCATTTTTAGTTAAGGACTTTATCACCTCATTATCATGGCTGCAATAAGGTCTTTTCTTCTTCATTTCAGTATAATTGTGTGATTTAGTTCTGACTGTATTTTAGGTGCCTGTTTATAAGGCATCCACTTAGTGTTTATGTGCTGCTAATAGACATTCATTTAATAACTCATTATGGTATCTTAATATCATGTTCAGTGAAGCGACATTGGTAATTGACATTATATGGCCAGGCAATTATCTTTTCTGAAAGTTAATAGTTGCTGTTTCTCATGTGAATCCCATTACATTTTACATATTATGTTTTCTGGTTTTCCTGTTCACTTCAAATTATCTTTATTGCCAAGGCTGTGCTGTAATCTGTTTTATACAGACATATTTTAGATGTAGCAAAGCTATCAAACCACATTGTTCAAAAGAGGAGACCTTATCACGGTCTGGATCTGCCGTTATCAGTGGTCACATGGAAAATGTCTAGCTAATCAATGATTAAGCCCAGGCTCCCCCTTCCCCCCACTCTCACACTAGCAGTGACCTCATAGCCTCTATCCATCATGCTCGCTCTGTATCTCTCTCTCTTCCCCTCTCCCTCTCCTTCTCATCTATGACATTGTTGAGTTCTCCTCTTCTTTCTCTGAGGAAGCCAACCCCATCTCCTCACACACACACACACACACACACACACACACACCTTCTAGTTCTACCTAAACCCCCTTGGATCGGGACACACCCAGCTGGAGTCATTCACGTGAGAGTGTCAGACTCGGCTCATGAGGACACAGCTGTCTGAAGGGTTTTGCCGGGGCAGAGATAACCATTCATTCCACCAGGAGGGGCTTGTCGACCGGAGAGTCCTGTAAGGAGAACGGTTTCAGCATATTCAGCACTTCAGAGAGGAGGAACCCGCGAGAACCAGAGAAGGGTGCTGGGCTTCAGCCAAACTGAACCTTAGGAGTTACTTTACAAAACACGCTACACCAGAGAAGGAACAAAAAGGGTGTACCTTTTTTAATTATTTGAAATAATAGAGGATTAAATTGGATCTGAATTAACGTCTTTGAAATATCTGCTAGTCCTCCCAAAAAATACTTGAACACATATGTGAATGCTTTTTAGAGAGTAGATCGTACTCATAAAATCTGACTCATGCAAGAGTAATCAAAGAAGTGCTTTGGGGAGCTCATTTTCTCTCAAATGGGGAATGTGAGATGTATTGAAAGATTTTTTTGCTCAAAATGTTCAGCTATTATGTCCCTACCCAGAGCTGCTTTTGTTATATATCAATACTGTAGTAAATGGAGGAACAGTTTTAATCTACCCATCATTTCCAGTATTTCCCAAACTGAATATCCACCTCAGACATTTACCTTCAGTGCCTTTGTGTGTACGTGTGTGTATATGTGTAAAGGGAATTCAGTATTGATATACAACAAAAGCAGCAAAGACCGAAGCTGGACTTCTTGGCCCATCTGTTCTGAATTTTAAAAAGATGCTTTTGTCTTATGGACTGTAGACATCTATCTATCTCAGCTGAATCAGGGTGGTAAACCCATTTTGAGATGAAGCGATTAGCAGGGGATTGTTGGCCTCTAATGGGACATATTTAGCAGGAATTTCATTTCTTTTTTTCTGCACACCAGACAAATTTGTGTGTGTGTGTGTGTGTGAGAGAGAGAGAGAGAGAGAGAGAGAGAGAGAGAGAGAAGAGAGAGAGAGAGAGAGAGAGAAAGATTATCTGAAGTGGCCTTGGCACAAACTCATATATGAGTATATGAGCAAACGCTTTTCCGTCACTCCACTACGGGGCGTGTTATGGCTTTTGGCTTTTCGCACCTAGAGATGTCAGTTTCAGTACTGTATACAACGACGTTAATGAAAAATGACACAACCTGTGTTACCGAAATAGCTAAAATATTGATGATCAATTTAATTTACGCAATGTGAATTTATTCTGACACGTTGTGCCAAAAAGGAGTTTACTCATAAAATATCATAGCTACTGCCAAATCTCGCCCTATAAATATAGAGACGGTGTAACAAATCTAAATGGTGCTTCGGATGTAAACATGTCAACATAGACAGTCCTAAACTTAGACGCGCATTTGAAAGTCTCCAAATATTAGTATTAGTGGTATTTTATTTTGAGGTTTATCATTTTATTTGTTGTATTATTTTACCTGTAAGAGAATTATCTGACAAACGAAAGAGACGTGCCCCCCCTCTGGAGGAGATGTGCCCCCCTCTGGAGGAGATGTGCCCCCCCTCTGGAGGAGGGCTGTTGTTTTTGTAAGCGAGACGCCCATCATTCATAACGCAAGCCAATGGGGAAGGGCTGGAGTCCCGAACTGTACCGTGGATCAGGGAAAGCGTGGATCCGGCGTGAAGCAGTTGATTCCGAGGACCTCAGCTGTGTGAAGAGTTACGACACACCGCGCAGTTTTATACTTTGGTACTGTAATGTGTTTAAATATCTAGATTTAAACATAGTAGGGTCCAGTGGCGAGGTGAAAGGCTTTATTCGCCGCATGCTGTGTGCATTGAGGTATTTCGCTTCTCATTCCCCGTCAGCCCTGACAGTTTGAAGAAAACGCTGAGACAGAAACACAGAAATTCAGCTTCAAGAACATCGCTGGACGAAGAACCGCGTTCACCCTGATGATTAGTTCCTGCCTTTCTACTCCGACGGTGGGATCCGTATTGCGAATGGACCTGCGACTATATTAATTCACACAACTCTTACAGTTTTGAGTAGTTACAGTATATACGAACTCTTGTCCTGGGAAAAGAATTTGTCGGAGCCGTTAAAGGGAACCAAAATCATCCAAAACTGACCCAAGTCGCTTTGTTTATTTCTGGGTGGATAAGAAATTCTTCTGCATTCCGCAATAAGCCGATCGGCACCGTGTGAGGGATGCGCTGGTCCAACGGGACGCTGGACTGAAAGACCAAATATAACCCTTCAAACTAGCATTTAAACCCAACCTATTCTTTTACACAATTTCCCTCAGAGCTCTAACATTAGAAAAGGACCTCTGTGGCATTGGCATCACCGACATTGTCGTTCATTTAGTACAACAGGAGCTTTTACACCGCTATTTATAGACAAAATACATATTCACACGTGGAAATATTAAATAAAGCCCCGGCTAAAGGGCCCCAGATGTGAACTGGTTGGTATTTTGCCTGCTCAAGCCTGTTGAAGAGACATCCAAACACTGTTGGACTGAGTGCGACTAGAAAATGCCGCAGGTGGGAATGTTTTTTTGTGTTTTCGTGGTGCTCTGGACGGCTGTGTTGGGTCAGGAGCCTGCGTCTAAGGTTGTGGCGGACCGCTACGCAGTCTACTGGAACCGGACCAACCCAAGGTGAGTGTACCGGTCCACGGTGGAGCCCTGCTCGAGTAGGCTGGGAACTTCTCTGTAATTGAAGACCACTGTCAGGTCTAGTCGTACCTGTCCACGTACGGAGTTGTGTTTAATGCTCGTTGTTTACTAAGCACCCCACAGATGCGGTGTACGGTATAATTTAGGCGTGAAACGCTGCGTATGCAAGAAGTGGTAGAGGATATTATTTTCACATCTATCACTGCAAACACTTGTTACGGCTGCTTCACACACAACAGCGTTCACGTCTGTTGAGAAAGGCTCGGAGAGACTAAAGAAACCTTGCACGCAAGAACGAAATTTGCTATTGACATAAAGTGCCCATAAAAAAATCTTACAATTGTCTGACACTAGTAGGCTAACAAATTTAGAACTGACAGTGCGATTTTTTTAAAGATTAGTGTTTGTTTGATGTCAGATATAACTGACTTCATGGGTAATCAACGTAGTAAATTTGTTTGGTAAATGCAAGAAAAACATACTCACCTGTTGGAACTAAATGCGTATAATATATATGTGTTGGTTTATGCAGTGTTTGAAGATTAGTTAACATACTAGATAATTAATTACTTATTTCCTTGTAATAATCAATATTAGCCACTGATGTTATTTTCTTTTAAATTTTTAATGTGTGTGTGTGTGTGTGTGTGTGTGTGTGTGTGTGTGTTTTGTTGTATGTTTTTAAGATATAGAGTAAAGGGTTAGTTGTAGTCTGTTGGTTATAGTGTGTAGCCTATGTGTTGTGTGTGTTTTAAAGTCAAAATAAGTAGGAAAATCTCCTGAGGTGAGCTTCTTGTTCAAAATTCAGAAAAATGTACTTTCATGGTTTTGGTTTCCTAAAGTTATAGTGAAAATGATGAAGCTTGATTTAAAAAGTGAGCAGGTTTTTCCTCTTCCCCTTTTTTCTGCAGTGACACTATTGGCTTAATCACTAAATATGTCGAATGAATTTTACATATACGAATATGTACTTTGGAATGACTGTATTACTTTTAGTAACTCTGATCCGTCCCGTCCTATAACGATTACTCCCTACAACAAAGCCCCACCAGAATAACAGGTCGTCCCCCAGAGGACATTTAAAATGGCAGGCCTACTGTCCACTACTCTTTGCAGGACTCCACAGTTCGTCCCTGGGTGTCCTGAAACGAGCTCTTGGCCATTCCCAGTTCTCCTCGCTCAGTTGCCATGGGGCTCCCTGTGAGCCAGGCTGCCCAGACCCATGCAGGGCTGGGACAATGGCCCGGGCTCCAAGTGGCCTGCAGCAGGGGCAGCGGCCCGGTTGGGGGCCACACGCTCGTGAGAGGGGACCGCCTGCCGTGCTCACACATTCTGCACTAACAGCACTGGGCCCATGTTAACCATCAACGGAGCAACACTGGGTTCATGTTAGGGTGCAAGCCCAGGACAAGCTATGCCTCAAGGGTTATGCATGTGCTGGGGTGCTCTGTGTGTGTGTGTGTGTGTGTGTGTGTGTGTGTGTGTGTGTGTGTGTGTGTGTGTGTGTGTGTGTGTGTGTGTGTGTGTGTGTGTGTGTGTGTGTGTGTGTGTGTGTGTTGGAAGCACCCTGCCTGGGTCTTATCCGGGTGGAATGAGGCCCCTCTGGTAAATAAATGAGTTGCTCTAAATGAGTGTCTCTCATTCGCATGCATGCGCTCACCCAGTGGCCTAATGCAAAATCTGGCTGTGCTGTATAATGCTGCAGTGCTGTCTGTCATGACCTTGTGCCCCTGGATCTGGCTGTATGTCACTCATAACCCTCAACACAAGTCACTACCTCCGCAGTTTCCATCGCCCCAGACAATGACTGTCTCCACTGTCGCATGTGTGCCCCAAGCCTTTAAGTCCTTTTCAATAACCTTGACCTTACAGTTTAAAGTAGTCCTGTAAAACTGTGAAAGACGCGTTTTGATCATCTGTTTCCTGTGCACATGAGCGACCAGCACTTCACTGGTTAGTAATTGAACGTGTTGGATGAAAGATCTTGGATCTTGACTCCGATCACTCCTTAAACTCATAGGCAGCTGTATCTTCTCCTCTGAATATAGCTCATTAATACGAACAAATTATAGGCATTAGAAAGTGTGTTACGAGAGATCAAAAACAAGATTTAGCCAGGCATGCTGTGAAATATTAGTGTAGCAGTCAGTCACAGAAAGTGATTGCATACATTATTATGGAGTTGTAAATTGTTTAATGATATTTTAAGAATTAATACTTTTATACAGTGACTATGGATGCAATCCCAATTTAATTTGTGCTTTAAAGAGCACACAGGCACATTTATTTGCTCACATCAAATAACAGTCTGATCTTTTTTCTTGATGTTTGAACTCAAGGAATCTGGTATTTTCTGGTTTGTACTGCATTTGTGTGCTTTTGAGCAAATGACCCACAGACTGGTTGCTTTTTTAAAAATTCAGCTGGAAAGACAAATAATAAAATATCTATCTGAGCAACACGCTTTGATTTCTAAACTGTTTTATAGAAACGAATCAGCGTTGTAGTATCTGCCATTATTTTTGACTCATGTAATGGATAGAAAATCTTTGGGCGATTTTTCAAAGAGAGCTGCTCCTTCAGTTTTACAGCTGGGTATAGAGGCAGTTCCATTCAGACACAGCCCTCCCTCTCTTTCACTCTACACATGCTCTCCCAGGCATCACTGGCTTTCTGGGCTTTTTGAACACACGGTCAGGGCCAGATGCAATTACAAATCAGGTCAATTCAAGTTGGCACATTTTCCTTAAATGCCTCCTGGTTCATTTTCAGCCAGTTCCTTTGGTTAGGAATCGGTCTGTCAAAGGAACCGGCGGCTGAGAAGGAAACGTTTGTAGTTCTCCAGTTCCTTGCCTACATCCACCATAGTTTGTAAATGGAATGATAAGATAGATGCAGATAAAGCAAAAACATTGTATGTGTAATTTATTTTGTTAGTTGAAGTGTGTTTTTGCAAGGAAATCATCCTGTGCTGAAAATGAGTTTATTTGTTGTTGATGGCATGGATCAGTCAAGAATGAGTATTGAATTCCATGCTTAATCTTCTGGGTGTTTGTGTATGTGGTGCCATGGAAGCTGATACCTCCACCCATCAAAGAAATCCATCGAACGGGGCTAAGTACTCAGCCTAAGGAACAGCTGGGGAGGGGGATCTTTAGGAGAGCCGTGGGTGCTGTATTAATCTTAGATAATGTCTTTTAAAGCTTTCTGGCAACAGATGGGAAACACTTTTTCTTTTTGATTTTGAAAACTTATTATTGCTTAATCTGTAAGCCAGTTTCGAAGCATCTGTGGTTCTCACTTTCTGCAACTGTTCAATTCAGCGGTTTTTCAGTCTTTATCTGGCCTCCCCAGAATCGTGAAATGTGATGGATTTTCTTCTAAAGCTCCTGCTATTTCACCTCGCCTCCCCAGCCTCTCACGCACATCCTTAGTTAAGCACGACGGGCAAAATGACCTCAAATGTTTCCCTTCATGTACCGGCTCAGTTTTAATCTCCACTTAAAACACAAAGCTCCTTTTTTGCACTTTGTGGCCAGTTGATGTTGTGACGGCCACTCAGTGGCGTGGTGTGATGTGAGGTTCATATTGTTCCCTGTGTTTACTGTCCTTTTACCTCTCAGACGCTGCTGGCTCCCTGCTGCTCAGTTCTGCTTGAATTCAAAAAAAGAAAAAGAAAGAAAAACTCTCGCATCCAAATATTGACTGGGTTTTAGGGTCTTAGCTCTCTCTCAGCCCAGACCCGACCCACGTGAAAGGATACCATTGTTCCTTGGGTGGATCTTTGCCAGGGTCTAAAGTATGCACGCTTGTACACATGGGAAAGGCATACCCCAGGGCTTGTATGTAGGAATATGGAGGGACATACAACAGAGGCGAGACTCAGTCTGGAAGTGGGACAGCCCCCACAGACAAAGGGAAAGGGGGATCGGGGGGCCTCGGGGGTCAGAGCCCGTTATCCCACAGCCCGTCCTGGAGAAACCTCAGGGGTTGGACCGGCAGTGCTGGAACTCTCTCAAGAGACATGGGGTGCCTGAAGAATGCTCTCTGCTCAGAGAAAGTTTTCCTGCAGGGTAACTAGCACATCCTGCTGCTTGGTGACCCCTCACACACAGAGGGGTTCCTGGCCTCTTACCTCTGTGATGTCCCTTGTGCGGTTTTGTTAATAGGCCTGAAAGATGATTTGTCACCACTTATTTCTGGACCACTGGAAAAAAGGGGCTGTGCTACTAATTTAAAGAAATCACTTTTATTTAGGTATTTAAACAATATTATTTAGACTGCCTTAGTGGGCTCTCATTCTCCTGGGACTCTTTGGCAGCTAACGGACACTTTTAATCCCGCTGTGTTTACTTGTTGTACGTTGTTTGTACTTTTTTGTGCAGTTTTAAAAAATGTGAGTGTTGAAATGGCTTCTCTAGAGCCTTTGAAGATCTGGCTGAAGGTATTAACAGGGGGACTCTAAAGGGCTTAAGAGGTCATCAGCCCATTGTGTAGAGACACAAAACACTTCCTCTGGACTGCTTTACCCTTCTGTCTCTCCTCCAGTGAGCCACAACCTCACTGGCCATTCATATTCATCTGCCTTAGGCCCTAAAGACCCTGATAAACTTCTTGAAAGGATCCTAAAGTTTGCTAAGCCTGTGTGCTTGCATTGGAGGAAAATGTGGCTGTGTGGTAACGACTGCTTTGCACATTCTGGCCGGCTAAAGGGCCAGGCAGAGCCGAGCGGGATCTCTTTGTGCTCGTCAGTACGGTGCGTTTCATCGCTAAAGGAAATAATGAAGAAAGTATTTGGCCACTAGACTAAGCTAATAAGAATTGACTGACTTGGCAGGATTTATCAAGAAAAAAAAGAGCAGAAGAGATACTGCCACTCTCTTAGGGATATAGGTTTGCATGTACAGTGTGCAGGCAATTGTTGGAAACTGATTGGAAACGGTATTCCGAATACTAAAAAAGAGCCCACATTTTCCTCCACTTTATTTTGAGTTAATGCTTACTGCATTTGAGTCAGTGTTTGTTTTGGGAATATTAGAGTGGTTTTCAAAGCAATGTGCCATGATGGTCTGACTATGGCATGTTGGTCAATATTTGCCTTGGTATTGAAAATCACCTCAGGGTCTGTGGTGAATGAACCTTTTATGTCCTTTGTGTAAGACTGTTTTTGGAGAACTTAGCCCCAGATTTGCATCTATATGCCACCCAGTTCACTGGCAATGCTGTCATATCCATACCATTAAGATGGAGCTTCAACGAGGGAAGGCTTATTATGATGATACATTAACGTTATCACTCTAAACCATGGCACAATGTGCTTTTCTCAGCATATTCTGGATATTGGCAGGTACTACTAGAAACACAGAACAACTGTATGTTTTAGTAAAATAATGTATAGGAGGCTTATAAACCACGAACATTGCTGTTAGTCTGTTTGCTGTTATTTTTGTGGCGTGTACTGTTGTAAACACTGTAAGATTATGTAGTAACTAGTTACTGGTGACTGACTAGATGGCACCCAATTACAATTTGCTTGTTTGATTATTTGCTTTCTCCTCCTGTTCCTTCATAAAAAGATAATTTTTAAATACACTAAATTAAAAACATCATCATCCATAATCCTTTTTTAAACGCGGCATCATTGGCATCACTGAACATCCGTTACATTCTCATTTATTAACAATTCTCAAAGATTTATATTTACAGCCATACCAACTACCACTTGTGAAGTTGCAAAACACTCTTTAACAATAGTACTACTACTGTATTGGTGACATCATATATATATATATATATATATATATATATATATATATATATATATATATATATATATATATATATATATATATATATATATATATTAACCTTTTTTCCATTCTTTTTTTTTTTTGGTAAAAGTAATTTATATACTATTATTATGAGTGAAGAGCCTGCAAGAGAACTTTAGCTTATTTTTTTGAGCAGTCAGCTAAAACCCAACGAAAAACAATAATGGATGCTCATGTTTAACATCTACACCCCCAAAATCATAACTGCTTCTCAGTTTCATTTCATGTCTTCGCATTGGAAGTAATCGCAGCACAAAAACAGCTGTGTTCTATTTTTTGTTATTTCACAACAAGAAGAGAAATAAAAGTTCAGCAATAATGGCTCATCTTCTTCAGACCTAAAATTTACAACATCTCACATAAGAATAAACATGCCATTCCTACTCTTGTGGTGACTTTGTGAAACCTTTACATGTGGATCGTTAGCCTGCGGAGAAGGACGTAGGGCATGTTCTTCTGTTGAAGTTCTTTCAGAGCTTTGGGATGGATGAAATATTAAAACCTTCTTTGCGATCTCAGAATCAAGCCTAGCCAACAAACCTTCACAAGCAATATAGGGAAAATGAGGTCAAGACAGCCATGGTTGGAATGTCGAGGTCGCCATTTTGTGTTAATGCTATGTTGCATTTGGCCTGACTTACTTTTCATCTTTCTGTCGTTTTACATTTTTTGCTCTGTGAACCTTAACAGTCGTTTTACTTCTTCGTGATTATATTTGACAGTATTGAGTTACAGGACTGGTCAAGTCGGTAGGGACTTTTAATATTTGTCACTCTTAGAAAGTATCTTCTTTCATTTAGACGGAGCACAGTGAGGACTAAGGAAGCAGCCATTTCCCAACTTTCCTCCATTTTGTTCTCTGAGCAAAGCAGCAGACATGGGATTACTCTTCATGCTTTTTGAGGCACACCAAGGATCTTTTTTTTGTTTTTTTTTTTTATTATTATTCTTTAAACGCTACTAAATTTGCTGCTGCACTCTCAGCAACCCCAAAACTTTAGTCAGATTTCAAATAATAGCAAATGCATGCGATGAAGTGAATCAAAGTCTTGATTGAAGTTTGGCTTTGATTTTCATTTATTCCAACGTCAACAAGCAGAACGAATAACTAATTCAACTGTAGTCTTGGACACTAAAAGGAACAGCGCTTGCACGGCTGCTGTGCATTGGCCTGCTAGACATTCACAGTTCTGCCCTGATGCCGATTGGCTGGCGTGGCTGGCGTGGCTATCGTGCTAGGGAGCGTGTCCTGCCAGTGCCGGCGTGCCTCTCCGTCCCCGTGCCCGCTCCGCTCTCATGTCCCGCCACTCGTATCACTGCTAGTGCGGGCACGCGGGCACGCGGCACCATCGCAGGGTCTCGCCTGCGTCCTTTTATCCCGGCGCTGAGGCCAGGCCTCAGTTATTCTTGTGCATAATTGATGGAAAAGTTAGAATAGCAGAAGTAATGCGATGAGAGCGTGCAGCGAAGCGGCAAGGCGTACGGGTTCGGCGCCGGCAGCCGGGAGGGGGATCGCGTGCGTGGGACAGCAGCGATGGTGGGGAGGAGAGGGCGTCTAGAGGAGGAGAGGGACAAAGTGTCAGACTCCAGTCACTCAACTTACTGAATGACCTTATGGCCAACATTCTTGCCAAACAGTAAGTCATGCTCCTCAGACTCAGTTTCCTAACAGCCTGCAGAACAAAGAGCAATTTAGTACATCATAAGAGACAAATAACATCTGTTTAATGAGACCATTAAAGGATGAATTTTTCCTCTTTTTTTTCCTCTTGGCGTGTTGTTTTTCATCGAGTTTGGTTTTTTTCCCTTCATTTTTTCTTCTTCTTGCTCTTTTTTTGTGCTCTTGTGTGGTATTGATGAAGGGACCTGTAAGGGTGCCACACCAGGATCTCCTTTGTGACGCCGTCTTTAAGCTGAGTCAGAGATTGTATATCACACCTTGAGCAGCCATTACAAAGAGGTGCTAATAGGTGCACAGCCTGTCTTTGTCTCTTGGACAAAGAGGTGCGCTAACCTGGATCATCTCGTTTCAAAGCTACCCGACCGACATTCACAAGACTCAAAAACAGGGAAATCTCAGAGATGCTGCTTCGATTTGCAGCTCACCAGCAGAAAAGAAAAATCCATCCCATTGGATGATCTGCAGGAATTAATGGTATAATTGTAAAATGATTTTTTAAATATTGTAATTTTTATTATCAAATATATCTTTTACTAGCAGCGTATACACAAATTATGACCACCACAGATCATGGTGTGGAAGTATTTGTTTTATTGTCTTGTTTATATAATCTTTTTAGCCTGAGTTGACGTTCGTTAGCATCTTGTGCATTCTAATGTACATAGCTGATCATTAATAAAGGCTCTTAACAAGATTATTTCCTTGATGCCAATATTAAGAACCTTGGTTCTTGATTATATTTTATTAAAAAAAAACAAAAAAACCAATCGAAATATAACAGCTATTGAAATCCAGCTCATATTAGTATATATTTCAGCTTTATCCACAGTAGGCACAAATAAGAAGTTAGGAAAGTGACTCAGGTATAATGGAAAGCAAGCCATCTGTCTTGGGCATGAATATTGCAGAGAAGCCATAAAGACCAGCGATGGAAACATAAGCATCAGATGTGCTCAGGAAACAAATCAAGCAGCTTTATGACTGCACCTCAAGCCCACTGGCCCTGGTCCCTGCTGCAGAGATCGTCTCTGCCACCCCAAGCCCTCGTGCAGCTTTCTGCAATATCCTTTACTGGCTTCTTTATTCCTCCCATATCATTCTCACTGATGTTTTAAAGCAATGTTAATTTTGTAGTTTTATATAGTTCCATCAAAAAGGATTCAACATTGCGGCAGTATAGAAATGATTTACAGATGTCATTGTCGAGACATTCTATGCATTTTTAAACAAATGTGCTTCTGTTTCATTGAGGTGAACTATAAGGATGGCAGAGGTCATTTCTGTGAACTGTAACTTTAAAATGTTTTTATAGACACAGAATTCATAAAGCCTTGGATAGAAACTATTTATTAATGTAATATAGAGAGGGATCCTTAAATATTTAGACCTTAATTATTGTAATCCTTATATTATTGCTTTACATAAAATTATCAAAAGAAAGATACATACATTTTGATATATGTATGTAGACTTAGACATATACAATTTATTTGTTTCTGTGAATCTGTATTGATTGGTGGACATATGAGTGATGTGTTTTCTTGCTCCCAAAATATATTTTTATTTCAGAATTTTTAAAATAACATTACCTAATTACATTAACAATAACACTACATTAATGTTGTCCGTTGTAATGTTGTTTTATGTACTGGTACCTTTTTACGTACCTTACTATTATCAATACTTATAATTTACTTTATTTTATACACTTGGATCACTAGCTTTCATTTTTGTTGTAATAAAAATATTTCAATTTTTGTGAGACCAGAAGTATTTTATATATAGGTTTTGTAAAGACATAAGTGGATCATTGAATAGTCCAACAATTGGTCCAGTCGAAGCAATTTCAGTATTACTGTATGTTCAAAATAAATAGTATAAATTTTAACTGTTCAGACCAGCCTTGAAAATTATTTCAATTTTTTCCATTACATTTTTAATACTTGGAAAAGTTGTATTGTTTGGTAAATTGCATTATCTGTGTGTAATAGAAAGGCCGGGAGGTGAAGGGTTATGTCCGACCCTTTCGTGACTGTCTCTCTCTCGCTGACTTGTCCTCTGTTATGCTTCTCTGAGCATCATGATTTGAAGACTTAAGAAAGAGCTGTAAAGTGCTCTTGGTATGCGTGACATCGCTGTAGTCACATGGATGTGAGAGCTTTGCCTCAGTGAGGTGTAGACACGCGATGCACGTGGGACGTTCAGACCAGCTCGCCTGTCCTCAGATATCAAATAGTCCACTAAAATTCTTCAGTAAGATTTTCTACTATGTTGTCTTTAATTACTCTGCTGTATTGACTAGTGGCTGATTGGCTTGATAGTGTTTTTCAGTGTTGTTTTTGGTGAATTGTGCTATGGCGTAAGTAGGTTCTTACCCTTCAGCAGGTCTCTTGTTTAATTTGTGCCGTTCTTTTAATTCTTATCGAATTTGCTTTGTTACTGCGTTGTAATGACTACATAGACTTTATTAAACTAGGTCACAAAATGGAGAAATTGGTGGGAGTGGTCAGAAAGATCAACCAATAGAACCACCGACACACACACTCTGCAGATGTGGGATACCCAATAAGATTCTGGGAGGGTGAATATTTTCAGGCAGATCAGAGTGGCATGCTGTAGAAACCTGAAATGGGCTGTCAGCACTTCCAGCTTCACTTTAGCTTTTTTCTGTCATTTGCGTAAAGTTCCTGTACGTGTAGTATTGAAATCACCAGTTTTCCTACTGACTGAGAACACAGCTGAGAATGACGTGTTTTTGTTTTAACTCATAAGAGCTGAAGGATACGCACACTCTCCTGAAGACCTCAGGCTTTCTCTGAGTTATCTGATTTGAATGTGAGGATGTTACGGGAGGCAGGGCCCTCCCCCAATTCTCTCTCCCCCTCTCCGTCGCCAGCTGTCTGTCTTGGCCAACAAACCTTTTTTAAGGGTGGATATCAGATTATGTGAGGTCAGAAATGCTTTAGACTGGGCCTCAGCCTTGACGTTTTTTATTCTCTGCTGGTCCTCTGATGTCACTCCTACCAGTGCTCCCCCACCCAGATCACACTGGTCAACTGATAATAATCTATTGTCAATGCTCCCTTATCCCAGTAGCTCCGCCATGTGTTCACTGTATCTCTGTGAGATCCTGGGATACACGTCTTATATTGGTGTTATTTTATGAGCATGCCTCCCCCTGGTTTGTCCTTCCCAGAGGGGCTGTGACTCTCTCCATGGCCACGACTCCCTGCCTGATCACACGTCTCATTATGGCGCGTTTTCTTTGCCTCGTGCTCCATTGTTTGGTAGCTCGTGGCGTCTCTACCTGTCGAGGGCGATATTGCTCAGGGGCTGCAAAATGCTGTGAGTGACACAGTGGGCAGTGGGCAGTGAGCACGGGCGATTCCACATGCTCTTCGACTTTAATCCAATCCCGCACCGTCGTGCAGTCCCAGCGGCTAATTTCATTTGCTGCGGGAACATGTGAGCAGACGGGGGCGGAGACACTGCAGAAGGCCCCGCCTCACTGGAGCCCCCTTTCCCGCTGCCGTCACACTCAGCAGATATAGCAGCCTTTTTAATTAGTCCTCCGACTTTATTTCATGCGACATCCTGGCCCAAAACGTCTGCTCCCATTGGCGGTCCTTGTGTTATTCAGCTGAAACGAAACACTTTGAACAGATCTGCTCCTTAATCTTATCAGGGAGAATTGAAGGAATAAATTGCGAATGGTGTAGCAGCCCTCAACACTCTTGAGTATGTTTCTCCAAAGCCTTTTGTTACACTCCAGAATGGAGGGGTGACATGGGGACCAGGTGTGCGATTCGGGGTCCAACATTACATTATTTCTGTCTTTTCTTACTAAGGAACAGAGGAAACAAGCTCTTGTATGTGAAGCAGAAGAAAGAGTGGGATGCTGACCTCATAGCAGCAGTGTGATGGTAGATCCAGAGGTTTATGAGCCGGGGGTCACTCTAACGCGACTGCAAGCTGTCGTCTCGTACCAGATGAGGTGTGTGTTAGCCCCCAGCCTGGGAAGAGGTTCCAGACCCAGGCTAATTACCGCACTGCAATCTGAGATGTTTATGATGCATTTAGAGTGTTTTATGTTTCTTAGAAGCCGAGCGAAAAATCAGCCTGCTTCCCCAGGAGCAGTTGGTCAGGATGACTCCTGGATCTTTTGTTGTTTGGACTTGGGCAAAGATCAAGGTCACCTTGCAAAAGTGTACATTTCACCTCATAACAGATTATATGATAAAAGCCTTCTGGAAACACCAATTTTTAAAATCCTGCTTTAAACATGTTTTAGATTCCCTCTCCACTAGTGAATAAAGAGTTGAGGTTTGGGAGGCTAAATACATATTTGTTTGTTTGTGTCTGTGTGTATGTTTGTGACTCTGTGTGTGTGTGCTAACCCAAATCATTATTCAGCTCTGTTAGCTGGTGGTGCTACTCAAATAACCCTGCATGGCGGGGAGATTTGCACTGTCAGGGAGAAGTCAGTTCAGTCTTTCGCAGTCAGTAAGCTCTACTCTCAAATAACTACACACATCTCTCTCTGGCCTGCAGGCTTTCACTAACTACAGAAACAATGGTGGAGACCTTTTTCATATCCTTTATATATTACCTACACCACCTTTGAAGAAAAAAAAAGATGAATATGACTCTGTCAGTGCAGTCTTTCCACTCACCCTTCATTTTCTCTCTGTAAGCTGCCACCCAAATGAGCTTCAGTCAGGGAGTTAATGGTAGTTGCACTGTGTTAATGGAAGCTCGACACGCTGATGGAACCAGTGCGAAGAGTGTTCACTAATAGTCTCCTCACAGTGATTAATGGTAGGCAGGCGCATCCAGTTAGTCGTAAGCATCACCTCGAGACTGCCTCGAGACTGCCTCGAGACTGCCTCAGTCCTGAACCTGCCATGTAAAATCACTGCAAAAGGGAGGGCTGGAAGCTAACGGAGGAGTGGAGAAGTGGTGAGAGCACAGGGCAGACCTGGCGAAGGCCGCGCTCCACAAACAGGCTCCCAGAGTCCCCCAATTAAAGAGCGTGAAAACAAGTTGGCATGATTACCCCGAGGAGTCCAGTGTCTTTCAGGTGCTAATTGAATCGGTGCGAGTGCCAAAAAAACTCGCCTGTTTACGCAAGAGAGATAGTGAGACAGAAAGAAAAGTGCGTGTGAGAGAGAGAGAGAAAGAGAGAGAGAGAGGAGCCTGCTTAGTCCCATGACTGTGTTAAAACCACAGGCATTTTACCAGGGCATTCTGATGGTGTTATGAGAGAAAATATGCTAACCGTACGATATTTGATATATCTGATAGCGAGCCATGTGTCCTTCTCTCCTGAGACTCGTCATTGCAGTAACCTGTGTGCCGTGTTAAAGGGGTTGCGCAGAACACAGCACTTAGCAAAGCGAGCCATGTTTCAGGAGTGCATAGTCCTGTCTCACAGCGATTAGCCCGGATAACTGATAACCATTCCAGAACACTGACGTTACTGTTTAGCCCCTTTTAGCTATTGGTCCGCCTTTTGCTTTTGTTTTGTGGGTAAAAATATCACTGGGCAAATGTGCTTTTTTTATTGGGTCGGTCTTCTCCGGTTAGCGTGTGGAAGTAGACAAGGGAAGCACTGAGCGAAATCATTGTAAATGAGGGGATACGAAAAGCACTTTTGTCCACGCGGTCCATGGCGCAGGAGTTTAATAGCGTCTGGCACCTTGCTCTGGCCCTGAGAGGTGCTCTCAGCACGTTTGCCCAGGGCGCAAGAGAAGAGCGCTGCTTCATCTCGTCTTCTTCGCTGTCTTACAGCGGAAGCTTCTCTGCAGTCATAACCCCGCTCAGTTAGGAGGTTATGTTCTGTGTGAGTGGCTGGAGTTTATAGTGCTTTTGGCCTATTAGCTGCATAAATAAACATTGCGGTGAGGCTTTGTGTTCTGCCAGTGAATAAGTAAGCGCAAACTCCGGGAGTGATTGGAATCTGTGGCCCGAACATCAACTCCACCCTGTGTGCATGTGTGCGTGTTTCCCTTGGTCAGTAGTGTAGGCTGTTTTCTCACAGATGGAGGAAACTGCATGCCATGAGAGTGATTATCGGCGGCAGACCCCTCCGGGCGCACCTTCTCACTGAGGCAGCCGAGCAGGCGTCCCCAGGCCCGCTTCCACCACAGTCCGGACATGCGCCTGGTAGCAGCTGCTTTTGACAGCCACCCCTCTCATATCTGACTGCCGTTTGTCCTCTTGTCTTCTGCCTGCGAAATTACCTGCTAAATCCCATTTCGTTTTGGCCGACTAAGCGTGGATTTTTCACTCGAACACCTTGGGAAGGGGCTTAAGTGTGCACCGGAGCATGTATATGTGCACGTGAACCCTCACGCATGCCCCCCGGTGCCAGCCTAATTGTGCGTGTCTAAAAAGGCCTTTGTTGGCGGTTTCCTGTACAGCAGATTGGCGGGCAGGGTCGGCCGGCCGAACCTCACCCTGAACGACCCTGCTTTTGTCGCTCTTGCTGACCCCTGTCGGTCCTCCATTGCTATGGCAACATGCCCCCCCACCCAAGTGCAGAGTGTGAGAATGTCGGGCGTAGCATGGTGCATCCACATGGATCTTAGATCAGTCCCGTGCTGATTTTTTCCCCTTCATCTCCATATTGCCCGTGGTTAGACGCAAGTCCACCAGGTGCGTTCCCGACGAAAACGTGCCGTCAGTGTGTGGCCTCCAAACCCCCACGGCTCAGCTGTTCGGCGACGTCCGCTTGGTGTGTGAATAATCCCTGGGATTAAGTGGGCCTGCTGCCCCGTCTTGATGTGGCGTTGCCCGTAAGATGCTGATGTAAGCCTGGTTAAGTGCTGAGAGAAGCCGGCCGTACAGAGGAGACCCTCAGATCTGTGCGCTCTCCCTCCGTGACGTACGAGGACGTAGGCCGTGTCTGGAGCTGTCCTTACCGCACCCCTGCATGGACACCACGCGGCCATGCATAAACATCGGGGCTTGTGCTGTTAGTCAACATCTGGGCCCTTTCACACACCTGGTGCCGCTCGTTTCGGACGGCCTGGGAATATTCCGAGACGCATGATGAAATGTGACTGCAAAGGACGTGGCGCATGAATAAGAGAGTAGCGTGATCGCCACGCACACGCGGCTATTCGTGGAACTGTTGTCATGGCACCAGCAAATACGGTTACTTCCCTGTTGTTCCGAGCCCAGTCGCAGCCCCTGAGTGGACTTGTTCTTGTAACGCTCTTTTCTGTGCTGGAGTCCATTGGCAGCTTTAGGCTTTAAACGTCCTCCCAGACATAACTCAGCTGAATAAGCTGGCCACGAAGCTACGCTTGCACTAAATGCGCACCCCTGTGCTCAGCGTGAGACAGAAAAGAAGCCTTCCATCCCACATTTCCTGTGGGAATTACACATACACTGAACGACAAAAAGGAGAGAGTTCTTCCTGTGGTAAATAGACGCTGGTTTATATACAATTATGGTTTGAATGAGCATTGTGAAGTGACCGGGTCCCCTATTTACATTTGTGCTGAATGCACTGAAGCGCCTATTAAACCTTGAGGTGCCCAGAACATGAAAGGCTTCATTGTGATACCAAAGAAATTCTGGTGGCACCTAATCACAAAATAAAAGGCCTGAAAATCCCAGGATCTCACAGCAATCTCTGTGGGTTATCTTGAGGCAGCGTGACCTCTGTGACATTGATAGGATTTTACACACGCACACACTCACACGCACATGCACAAAAGTGCCTAAGCAGACACATTGACACACAGCCACACACACAAACTTGCCGAAGCACACTCAAATGTGTCTAAGCACACATACCCCGGGCATTTTAGCTGTGTGTTCCTCTGTGGTGTCTGTTTCTCTTTGAAGCACTGGGGGTCTGTGGGCAGACAGCTTCATGGTGTTGCACTCTGCAGTTTGTTTCTGGGAAAGCACAGAAATAGATTTGGAGCTACATCTCCACAAACCAGAGGTAATAGACATGAAACACGTGCTTTCTTTTCATAACATTTTACACAGGTCAAAACAAGTGACATCTACATCTACAACAGCCACTGACCACTTAAGATTTGGTGCATTGAAAACTTTGCATGTGTGTTGTTAATACATACTGTTAGTACACTGTGGCAATGGCTGGCCGGAATCAACCCAGACCCAGCCTCCCCTCTTCCTCCTCTCTTCCTCCTCCGACACCCGCCTCTCATGTGGGGCCAAACATGTGCTTTCTTTTAATGTCGGTCCTCTGATAACCTGCAGGGTCTTCTTCTCTGACGCCTTCATTTTTCCACAGGCTGTAAATAAAATAAACATCTCTTTTTATTTTTGGCACGCATAGCCAGACGGATGAGGTGTTCCCGTCTGCCGTGTTAAATCACCGGCCGGTGAAGGAAGAGCCACGTTGGGCTCCTGCGTGGGCCAGACGGAGGAATGCTGCTCTCGGGCTGATTATTAGTGGACTCTACCCTCCACGCGCCTCCATGCTTCCTTTTGCAGCCATGCCAACAGCGAGACCCCAGCTGTCTCAACATGGACTCAGGATTAGTAAGAATTTGTAAGAATTTGCTCAAGCCAAATTATATAAAAAGTTTAGCTTAGGGAATATGGGGAGTGGTGGAGTTTGGGGGGGGGGGGGGGAATCATAGCTTTTCTTAGATTTGGACAAAATCCAATGATATCGCCTCATAGCAAGGCGGCAGCTGCAGGTCATGCCACAGAGATGTGTTCTCCTCCATCTGTGAGAGGAGAAACTAGGTTCTTGGCTCCTTGGTGACCTGGGCCTTTTCTCCTGCCATACATGTGGTTGGTGAAGCAGATGGCGTGGATACTGTACAGGCCAGAACCCCTGCAAGGGTTCCTGGTGAAATAGAGCATGCTTACTATCGGTGTGATTCGGCAAATTACTGTTCCGCACAGTACATGGTTCAGCCATGGCCCTCTGAGGGCTGGAGTGTGGGATACAGGCTGATGTAGTGATGGGTGTTGGGTAGATGCTGATGTATTGAGAAGTGTTTGGTAAAAGCTACTGCAGTGTAAAGTTTTGGGTAGAGGCTGATGCAGTGATGGGTGTTGGGTAGAAGCTACTGCAGTGTAAAGTGTTGGGTAGATGCTGGTGTACAGAGGAGTGTTGGGTAGAAGCTATTGCAGTGTAAAGTGTTGGGTAGATGCTGATTCAGTGATGGTGTTGGGTAGATGCTGGTGTACTGAGGAGTGTTGGGTAGAAGCTACTGCAGTGTAAAGTGTTGGGTAGATGCTGATGCAATGAGGCCTTTTCTCATCACATGTAAATGAGTGACTGCAGCCTCATCGGTAGTGGGATTTGTAGGTTTATAGTGGCATCTTCAGAGACTACACCGACTGACATGCTGACCTTTTCTCTGTTGAAATCTGCCGTGTCTCAAATGCCACTCATCTCAACATGACAACCGAGAGGGCCATCTTACACCGCAGGACTGTGTGAATGTCAACCACCAGCCTCACATACGAAACCACTCGTGATCACTCCTCCTGCCTGTGGTTCCTTCAACATGGAGAGAGCGTGGAGCGATGAAAGACTACACCAGGTACATGGCAGTGGCTTTGGCCAGTCATTCTTCTCCTGATCCACTATGAAAAGGCAATTGTTCCGCTGCCAGTCTCTGACTGAGATAATTACTGTGTACAACACAATGTTGATGTCTGTACGAGCAGCCTGGGTTTTTTTTTTTCCATGGGCAATTGTGTGGTGGGCCCTTTTGTTAACAGTGTGAGAACTTGCTGGTATCAGACGTATCATCTGTGTTCCTGTCTGTATGTCTCTTGATCTCATTTACGTGACGTTGCATCTCGGGGACGCCCACAGAGCCCTGTTTTCCAGTGTCATGACACCTGTATCTTATAGAGGAGGCCCGTGCCAATCCCTGTGCCAGTGTTGCCTTATGTGTGGGCCGTGGACACGGAGCTGCGCCCGCGAACCTTCCCATACCCGTCCTGTCGAATACTCAGGAACAGGACTGACTTGAATTCTATGAGTCATATGGTGTGACTTAGGTTTCGGTGAAGGGCCTGAGGGAAGCGATTCATGATTTTGGATGGGTGTGTGTGTGTGTGTGTGTGTGTGTGTGTGTGTGTTCACGCATACATACTCACGCAGCTGAGACCACATTCGCGGCTTTTCGCGTTGTCTAGCACGATAAAAGATGAAAAGTTTAAGGAGGCCAAGACAAATCCCATAAAGGCTCTGGGGTGACTGGAATGTGGTGGGATCCATCTGTTATTGTCAAGAGGAGGGAAAGAAGACCACGGCGAGGGAAGAAATCTGTTATTTTTGTGTAACACCCCATGTGCCTTTGATGAAGGTGGCGTGTGCACTGTTATCTGTGCGTTAAGGGGAGGGGGCGTGACCTCATTGTAGTTGACTTTACACCCTGTCAGTGTCTTCCTCCGGCAGTGTACGAGCCAGACAGCAGCTCTAATGACTCCCCAGATATTCTAGATCTGTGGAACACTCACAAAAAGATCAATAATTCATAGGGATGTGCATTTAATCTCAATTACCTGGCAGCATTTTGGTGAGAGGCCAGCACATTCAGCACATCTTTTTCAGGAGGCCGTTTAGGGATCGCATGTGTCTATTCATGTCACCTGCCATTGGCTGTGTGGCTCAGTACTAAAGGTGGACCGGCGGGCCTCTGCAGGAATGAAGGCAGCTTCACACAGTAAACTATTAGTGCACCTCTGGGACAGAGCTGGACTCTGGTGGTTAGATTTAAATGCCCTGCTGTAGTGCTCTCTGTATCGGTGAAGTCAAAGGGTGGAGGCCACTTTAGCACGAGCGATTAAGAGTGTGCTGTGTGGACTGGAGTGAAGCTGGACCCAATTTCTAACCAGTCAGGGTGACTGCTTCTAGAGAAGTTGCATTAGTCAAAAAAAAACCTCTAGACTCTCAACTCAAGCATGGCAGTGGCAGCTCAAATCAAGCGCATCCTTAAATGATGACAGCGCTCGCCATATCGCCCTGAGTCATATGTGGCCACCCCCACCCCCGCTGCGTTGCCTCCTCTGCCTGTGCATGTAAAACGCTTGCTGTGCAGAATGGGGAGTCAAACGAGCCTCGTGAATCACTGGCTGTTCCAAAGCTGCACATTTGGTCACCATAAGGTTGTGGCTGCTCTTTGTGGTGACATCAAAAGCGGTACATTAATCCATGTCGTGGAGAGGAGAACTCAGGAGAAGAGGACACAGGAGAGAGGAAGGCAGGAGAGGATCCCGAGTTCTATCGCTCCATCACTCCATCACTCGTAATTAAAGGTCTCTGCTGCGGCTGGCCGTCTCCCACTACCCGCAGAGAATTTATGGGCCAGATCTATTAGCCTTTGACCTGATAGGGTTAGTGCACAGCGTGGCAGAATGGAAGTTCACCAGGCCAAGCTCCTGATCAGTGTTCCTGAAATGTTCTCCATTTGGCTAATGGACATGGTGTCGTAAGAAAGTACCATGAGGTCATGTGTGACCTGATGTGTTAGGAACCATGGGTTTATCATGAGGTAAGACTGAGCGCAGAGTTCTGTATTCTGCCTTTCCATCTTCTGTTTATAGCCTAATGCTGTACAGTAATGACATTTAGCTTTAATCAACCATCTAATTAACATGAGCTTGAAACGTAATATCTCTCACTCGCCAGTCAATCAATCATTCATTATTTTAATAGGGAGCCATTTAAAGGCAAATCCCTCATATGTAGACACCCGTGCTTTTACAGAGAGGAACTATTAAATGGCTGTTTGCTTAGTGTGGTCTTTCAGTGAAATAACAGCTCTTTAGGTGCTAAGAGACCCTGACGGCTAAATAATATAATGTAGAGGCAGTGGAACACAGTAAACAAATAAACTCCACTCCCCCTCTCTCACCTTCTCTCTCCACCGCTCTTCCTTTGATGCTGTGTGCCTTCAGCTCAGGTAAGAGACTGAGCGTCCGTAACACACCACCGCTCACAGCCCCTGAACAAGTGTTCGTCTCGCCTTGTCTCTTTCATAAGCTGTCGAGCCCCGAGACGCATTATGTGTCTGTGTGTCGTAGGTCACTGTCTCACCCTCGCAGACAGGCAGTGCCACAAGGCACGTGCTACCGTCAGCGGCCTGTGCTCGGACGGCACACGTGGGGGTCATAAGCAAACAAGGCCAAGGGCCACGTTGGCTCGGTGCGGAGGTATGGAGGGTCCAGCAGTAGAGTGTGGACCCTGAGGCAGACGGGCACCTGTTGGAGGTTCATCTCCTTCGGTCCTCTGTATCTGCTGCTTGGTTTGGGGGGGGAGTGGAGGTGAGGGTGGTGTATGGATGGAGGAGTAGGTGGGGGTGAGGGTGGTGTATAAATGGTTGAGTAGGTGGGGTGATAGTGGTGTATGGATGGGGTGGAGTAGGTGGGGGGTGATGGTGGTGTATGGAGTAGGTGGGGGTGAGGGTGGTGTTTAGATGGTTGAGTAGGTGGGGTGATAATGGTGTATAGATGGAGTGCAGTAGGTGGGGTGATGGTGATGTATGGATGGGGTGGAGTAGGTGGAGATGAGGTGGTGTATGGATGAGGGGGGTGAAGGCGGGGTTGATGGGGGTGTGTGTTAAGGAGTTATTGATGGCCAGCCACCGTGCACCAGCAAGCAGCACGGTCATTAGTACATAGAGAAGGGGGGGGGGGGGGGGGGGAGAGATAGATAGAAGAAAGAGAAATAAAAAGGAGACAAAAACAAATCTCTGTGGGCTCATTCATCTGGCAGGGCCACTGCATGCCCCTCCTGAACTGAAAAACAGAAAGAGAGAGGGGAGAAGGGACAGAGAGGAGAGTGAATGAATGATAATTACCAGAGGCAGAACAGCGATACTGAAGACGAGAACAGAATAGGAGGTACAGAGTCCTCCTCCCTTACTCCAGCTGCTTATTTTACTGTGTAACTAGGAGCTGAGGAAAGCTCTGTGCCTTGGGTCAATAGTTACTGATCTGTGTTTTGCTAGTGGATTATGGGTGTTTGAGGGGCTGAGCGATACTCCTGTATGTTTGAGCTGTGTCCTTTTGGACAACCTCGATTCATCTGCTAGAAACATAAGTGTCTTGCATTGTCCTTTTAAAAAGCATTTGGCCTCTGAAGTTGTTTATAATTTTCTTGTTTTTTTTTTACTTGGAACTGATCTCTTTTAGAGATCCCACAACTTTATTGATTTATTTTCTGTTTTCCTTGATGATAATCTGCACTGCCTGATGTCTTTTCATCAGTATGCCTTTAAAAACAGGTATTACTTGAGAATCAATGGTGTTTAGCTTCTTATTACTGCCATCCTTTCTGTCCTTGTTAAACACATACTATAGGTCTATAAAGGTTTTTTTGTCGCTTTTACGGCATGGTCCCCACCCTCTTTCTCTTGATCTGGCTATAGGGCTAGGTGGGGACCGGGCATGCTGCAGGGTAAGGTTTGGGCCACCTGCCCTCGCTTAGGCCCTGAGACAGGTAGACAGAGAGGAGTGCTGGAGGCTCAGGAAGGGGCGTGTGGAGATGAAAGGTGTGGAGAGATGAAGCTTTGCACCGATCCCTAATCAGGTCCTGCCTCTTCTCCTGGCATTCCCAACTAGCCCAAGGTGTCTGTCTGAAGAGGCAGACTGTCAACGCGGAGGGTCTTCTCCCAGGCCTGGAGTGCTCAGCAGATTAGATTCCCACATTCCAAAGATAGAGTGTGGGGGTGTGTGTGGGACTGGAGTGTGGGTGAAGGAGGGGGAGGCGTTAGGTGTGGGGTCAGTGCTCCTTAGCTCTGTAGTTGCACTGTGGCTAGAGGAGGAGTCGAAGGTGATATGCTTCCTGAGAAAGTAAAGTATAGATAAGGATATCTGTTCCTCATGTGCCACGGACAGTATCCATTTGTATATCATCTGAAGTTGGCCTCTGATATCTCGACAGCATCACCCTGAGGAGGTGCTGCATAGTTCCACCTTGCATGGATAAGGTCACACCGGCACTGTCTTTCATATGGTGGGGAAGCTTGTGAAGGAATGCCTTTCTGTTTATTTATACTTTTGCTTCAAATCTGGATTAAGACAAGCCCAGCATACACAATGGCTAGCATACTTACTGACTAGCATACACACTGGCTAGCATTCTAGCTGACAAGAATACACACTAGCTAGAATACTCACTGACTAGCTTACACATTGGCTAGCATACTTATTGACTAGCATATGCACTGGCTAACGTACTTACTGACTAGCATACACACTGGCTAGAATTCTTACTGACAAGAATACACATTAGCTAGAATACTCACTGTGACTAGCTTATACATTGGCTAGCATACTTGCTGACTAGCATATGCAATGGCTAGCGTACTTACTGACTGACTTACTGAGCATACACACTGGCTATTATTCACACTGACACAAATGCTAATTTTTGTTTTAGTTACAGGTAATTCCTTGCAGGGTTTTCAGAAGTGCACTCTGGAATGCCACCCGTGTGCTGGTTCTAACCCTCTGACGTCGGCCTCTCACTGTTCAGTCACCCCACTCTGTTATTCCGCCTGCAGCACAACACGCCCGAAGCCGGTCGGCTTAAAAAAAATACTTAGAATTATTCACACCCTGATCAGTTACAGTATGCCTTTGTTATGCTTCCTCGAAGCACAGAACAGGGGTCTCCTCTTCTCACTCGCTCTTAGCCTACGAGGCCATTGATGAAACAAAGTGCTTTGTGTTCGTCCTTTTAACCATTTCCACATCCTCTTAACTCTCACTGTATGAGCTCACAGCTCAGGGCGGATCCGGCAACTTTCGATTGGGATCCTCGTGCAGAGCCCACGGATGGTGGCGCTGGAGCCTTTCCCGCCCGGGTGTGTGTGGAGAGGGAGGGTATAAGTCTCATTAGGCCTGAATGGAGAACGGCCTGGAGGACGTGTTTGTGTTTGGAAGCTTGCCTGACCCTAACCCACGAGCCAGGGAGAGGACGCTCTGAGCTGCAGCACGGGCCCTGCTGAACCGCGTCTCCTATTTCAAATCCACTTAGATGAGGAGGATGATGGTGCTGTGAAATGGAGATGATCATGTTTACTCTAAACAACAGCACACAACAGCCTCGTGTGGCAGGGAAGTCCTTTGATAAAGGGAGGTAGACATGAAGAGTGGATGACAGCCAGCTATGAACTATGAAATGGCTTAAGGCTAGATGCTTCATATGTTACTCTGACACCCAACCCAAGAACATATTCTGACGCATGTAGAACAAGGTGTCTAATAATGACTCTCTGGGCCGAAACATCTTCGGTTCTACCCACTGAGTCACGGTCATATGCCAGGTAAACAGGAATGGTTGCTACCAGTTACTGAATTTTTTTCGGGATAGAGAAAACCATCCTCCTATTCTTTCATAAACACTTGCACCTGGTTTACCCTCCCTTCACAAGTGATTCTATGCTCCTGGAATCCACTAAGCCCCGCGACCTTCCTGCTATATTTGCGTGTGGATTTGTAGAGGAAATTACCAAATCTGCAAAGCGCTTTGTGTTGCGTTTTTGTTCAGAGCAGCGCGTCTGGTCTCCCAGCTGAGGAACTCTGTCTAAACTGTGTTAAATACCTCAGCGTGAGCTGCTGACAGAAGAAAGACCTGGCAACCCTCGTGGCTTCCACTATGGCAGTGTGAAAGACCTGGCAACCCCTCACTGCGAACACTACAGCGCTGTGAAAGACTCATTAGAGGCTACTGTTCGCTTCTAGTGAGAAAACAGCTTTCCGGCAGTGTCACACAAAGGAAATGGATGAGAAATTGAAGAAGACAACATGTTTGTCTAATAGCACTACTGATGTTGCAGTGAAATGCAGGCATGCAAGTTACAGCCACCTGCATGTGTATCGGATTTTCAGTAGGGGATTTACAGTACTATGGGGGAGAAAAAAATACCTTTTTATGGGTCTGATAATAGAAACCTGCCACACGTGTTGGCTGTTTTAAAGGGCGCTATTATGCTGTCCTCAGAAACAAAATGAAACTTCCGTGTCATCCCGCCATCTCTTTCGTGTCATCTCTGTGCGTTTCGGAGCTACTCTGGCCGTCCCCAGCTTTAGCAGGAAGTCTTAAATAAAGAGAAGCAGAAGGGGGCTGCAAGCCCACAGCCAGATGGTGCTAAATGCTGATTAAACCTTGGATCTTTGAACCCCATAGATCTTTCCAATTAGCCATTGTGTGGACCATGGGCTGGATGGGCGGGGGGGTGGAGGCCCCCTGCAAGGCTCCAGGCCTGGCTTTGTCACCTGACACTACCCCCGTGCTAACAGGCTCGCTAAGAGACTCTTGAGATGACTCGAAAACATTTGAGTGGCTGAGTTTCAGTGGGACAAGTGTGAAGCAACAGGAGCCAGCAGGCCCAGAAGAATGCTATGCATGGGAGGACTGAATGTGGGCCCAGAGTTTTCTGTGTGTGTGTGTGTGTGTGTGTGTGTGTTTGTGTGTGTGTCTGTGTGTCTGTGTGTGTGTGTGTCTGTGTGTACATGTGGCCAGTGGTTGAATTGTAAAAAAAAAAAAATCAGAGGGAATGGAAACTTTCACTTGAGTAGGGTGTATTTTTGGGGCGTGTGAGGGGATTAAAGTATAATTTTTTTCCTGATCATGATTTGGTTTAAAGATCTCCTTCATAGACACAATTAAAATATGGACATCAGACATCTCATGTGACAAATAAAATTGACCAAAAGAGGATTTGATCAAATTGATCGAAAAAGCAGTTTTCAGGGGGATGGGAGTTGTCTCTCTTTTTCAGGGGCCACGGCTTCCCCCTACATCCCCCCTTCATGTGGCCGTATCTATACACCAGTGGCGCTATATATGTTTGTATGTGTGTTTGATTTTGATGCTTTTTTGTATAGAATAGGGTACCGAATATTTTTTTTTTATGTAGAGTCATGGTTGGGCTGTGCGTCCCACCACTGGACAGAACCACCAAGTGCCTCCTGACCTGGACTATTGTGTTTTTTACTGTGGTTTATTGTTCCCAGTCTGTTCTTTAATCTCTAAAGGTTTACCTTGATATAGGTGAATGTGTGTGTGTTTGTGTGTGTGTGTGTGTGTGTGTGTGTGTGTGTGTGTGTGTGTGTGTGTGTGTGTGTGTGTGTGTGTGTGTGTGTGTCTATGCTGTTCACCTGCCTCTCACTCTCATTAACAGCAAAATAATCATTGTGTAATTGTGCCTGATGTGATAACGATCAGCATCATCAGTCTACCATTGTCAGCACTTCACATGTGTGTATTAGCGCTGCTATTGGCCACCCCTCTCCAGTCAGCGCTGCTATTGGCCACTCCTATCTAGCCAGTCCTCTCTCTCCTGGAAGTCCTTCTCCAGAGGTATGGATGAAGCAGCAGAGTCTCTGTGTTGTTAGTGCAGTTTTTCTTTTTTTTTGGTTGGGGGGATTTATGGCCTGGTGACGCAAGCTGAAACCAGAGCAATTCCTTTGTCTTGCAAAAATCTTGGCTGGCTTAATAATTCCATTTTTCTATTCATTAACAATTCTTTGCTTGTATTATGTCTTTATGAGCTCTCTTCAAACCCTGTCGAGCTGCTCAAATATTTATAGTTCAGTAAATTAATTGACTTTATTTCATTCGAGGTTCCGAGACCAATTCATTTGGCCTTGGAACGCAGCCGTTGTCTACGCGTTTATGCCAGTAAAAGCCAGATGCATTGTTTATCAATAACAGTCCAGTAGCAAAATCATAAATTCAGTGCCCCAACTAGTCTCTGGCTAGTGTGAGAAGGTCCAGTACTATTGTAAAGAATTGCTTTGCAAGCAGGTATCAGGTTGCTCGGTGTGTGGAGAACTGTGTGAGGTGCTTTGGTGTGTTGAGAACTGGATGAGGTTCCGTTCATGAAAAGAGCTTTTCCTCTAAATGGTGAATAAATGTGTGTGGTCTTTCTTGCATTTTCCTTTCTTACCCATAACACATAAATATTGACCTGACATGCAACATAATTTTGTCATATTTTTTCTAAATAAGACAAGCAAACCTATAAACCAGCAGGCATATTGCTGTTTCCGACACGCAGGGAACAACTCGAAAGCAGTGAGTTACAAGTGAGTTGCTATATTAAGTAGAGGAGGGCTAAGCGTCATAGTCTGTAGCAACTCTCATCTCCCCTTCTCACACAGCCCATGTGCTAGACCAGACATTGGTATGTTTGCCTCGCAGGTGGCCTGAGTATTAATACCCAGCACTGCGTGTGTTGGCGATGCTGCCTCTCCATTCTGCCCTGTCAGTGTTCCCCTCTCCTGTCTTTGGGGCAAGGCCACTCTGTACGTCTGTTAAAGTGAGAACAGTCAAGGCATTTGTCAGCTAACAATAGAGTAGTAAACGCCACGTAGCATAGTGCTTTCATGAGGTGGTGGGATAAATCTGGTGGTGTGTGTTTTACTGGCTGGTGGTAATCACTTTGTGGATCCAGCCTGGATGCTAAATAAATGGCTGTATATATCTGATGGATTACAGTTCCATATTAACATGCAATTGACCTCAAATTAATGTTTAGAGAATTAATCAGGCTTGCTAGATCAGAACCATGATAATCATGGCTGTGATGATAATGCACTGACTAAATGTCACTTGTCCTCAACAGACAAAAATATTCCAAACATAGATTTATTTCATTTGTATTGCAGGCTATAATTTATCACTTCAAAGGATACCACAGCAATTACAGTATTTAAAATCAGGATATTATCTTATGATGTCAATCATGCAACCATGGCCCATAATAAATATTTTCTCAAAAGGGCTTGTTGAGCTTGGAGCTGTCTACTCAGGATGTAGAGGGTGTATTGTGCGGCTCACACAGTATCCTGGTCACAAGAGCCACATGCATTCCTCATGTTCACCTTCCTGCCCGATCAGAGCCAGACAGCAAACATCTGTCCCTGATCTTCCTCTCGCTGCTGTCTTCCTCCGTTAGGTGTGGCGTGCTGTTTGGTTTGGGCCGCAGCGAGCCAGCAGGGCACTTGATTTATGGAAAGCTGCTCTTCCCTGCTTCATCACCTCCCATCCAGCGGAGATAGTAAATCCCAGTGTTTACGAGAAGCCACCGACGGCCCAGGCCTGGTGGGGGCGGGGGAGGTGGGGTGGGGTGGGGGGCGGGGTGTCCAAGCAACCCAGCATGCACTGCATGGCTGAGTGGAGCCCGGCGAGTGGGGGATGAGGGACATTCAGATTAGGGCTGCAGGTGTTGCTCATCAGGAAACAGCAAAGCCCCACAGTCCGCCAGAAGAAGTCTAAACCCACATGCCTCTCGAGTGTTTGCAAATGAAGAAATGTTGCCGGAAAGAATGTGGGGAGAATATAGGATGGATCGTTTTGTAAGACATTTAATAGCAGTCTTAGAGTATGCGTACTGTTCAAGGGGAAATGTTTAGAGTTTACAAGAATGC